>NC_068365.1:67917964-68170464 GCF_020536995.1 Dreissena polymorpha | reverse complement strand
GCTAATCTGGGATAACACTTTACGCACATGCATTAAGCCCAGTTTTCTCAGAACAAGGCTGATATTGTCTGCTAAGTTGCAAACGTGTCGGGACGGACGAAGCAAGAATCAAATTGAGCCTTCAAATGTCAAAATTCAAGGTCCATTTTCCTAAACCTTTCTTATACCGTAATGAATTAACCCCACTAATACCGTAATCAAGATTCTCTTTCTTAAGCATAAGCCCTATGTAATAACGACACTCGAGCCTTCCATCTCATGATCTAGTTCACTCTCCTATTTTTATTGGTCATTTAAACTGGTTCAGATACCAGTTACACGTTTTGATCTATATCTTCACTCAAGAGCGCTTCATCGTATCGTCATATGTGACCTCGTTTTGCACCATTGGAGAGATTTTATCATTGTGTTCGTCTTTTTTTACTTCAGATTTATCTTCTTTTTTTTCTTTTTTTTATACCTATTTATTTAACAAGCCTAAGGCTTATATGAAACGTTTCGAGTCCGTTTCCTTGGTGTCCATGGAGGAGATCTAAAGAACACTCCAACAGTGGGGATCGAACCCGTGACCTCCCGATCGCTAAGGCGGACACCATATCCACTACACCACGGCGACCTTAATCTTAACCTTACGGTTTTATCTTTAACGAAATCAATATCACTGGTTTCTTTTGCATCATCGAGAATAACAGGGAAGCAGTTCGGATACTTTAAGTAAGTCTATCGCGTCGCGGTGTCTGTGTTTGTTCCCTTAACTAATTTTACGACGGTTTCATTCAAATTGTTCACGGGTGTTTTTTCATCATTGTGTTCGATTTTCACCGATATATATTTGTATTATTAGCAACAAGCGGTGTTAATGTCGGATTCAACGATTTCTTGAATGAATATTATTTTGAGACATTCTGAACCTTTTACCCCAGGGGTTCCAGAGTGTTAAATGTACAACTATTGTGTATGGTTTGACTTGTCAAACACGAATATTGACACAAATACACAGTTTCAAAAAATACCCCTCGTGTAGGTATTATATATACACAAGGTATGAAACGCACTATATGCCTATTGCTGAAAGATTGTGGAACACGGGACGTGACCGTTTTCATCGAGAACAAACATGTTTCCATGCAGTTGCCGAACAAATGCAACTCTATTCGTTAAAAGACATTAAAAGCAACGTGATTACACAACTTACTGATTTCCTGTTCGGATTATTACTTTAATATTCAATTAACTTCGACTTTTTTGCTACATGTCGGTGTTTTGCTGCTATTTTTGTCGACCGAATGCTCGGTTGTAAAACGCCATATACTTAACATGATATATAAAAGAAAAGTTCTAAAATACCGTATTTTTTTACAATTATTCGTTTGTATTGAATAAAATATCACGACTGGTATATTTCATTACTTGAAAAAAGTTCATATTTTCAGTTTATTCGGTAACAATATTTCGCGATGTAAAATCGAAAGTACATCGCGAAAATAGGTGACATAACGATATACACACACACACAATAAATAACGCAAGTAGATTTATCGTTTTATTTATAAAATATATAAAATTCACTACAGCATGCACAATGTGCATTCCTGGGTTTACCACGTGACGATGATGATCAATCTACTTGCGCTTATTTATAGTTAACTGGAAGTTACCTGGTTCTTGTACCTAGTAACATTTTATTACCGAATATACTGAAGATATGAAAACTTAACAAATTTTTCAAGTAATGTAATATACCAGTCGTGATATATGAATCAATATAAACTAAAAATTGTAACAAAAAGTTCGGTATTTTCTTTTTTCGTCGTTTGTGGTTGACGGTCCCTTTAATAGTAATCATACCACTTGTATAGGTTAAATTATTTCTTGAAAATAGGACTATCGAAGCTCATTCCATTCAATGCCATGTTTAGAGAGAGCAATAAAACATAATTCAAACCGTTCAAACATTTTAACAAAAGCATCAATGCACATGAAACTAGGACATTGAACTGATTCTCAACATGATACTTAATGTAAAACCCCACTATATCTCCCTATGTGCAATACGCATTATTTAGATGCAGCTTCTTCTACGATCTACACGATAAACGTTCGAACTTTGCTATTCAAAATATGGACACACACACACAAACTGTTACATTGAGATTTCTTGAGCCTAGATTGTTTGCGATGCGATTGGGAATCCTATGAATCAATATGCAGTGGCTTTTGTCTTTTACTTGTCGTAAATATTTGTGGAATATGGAGACGTACACATATCTTTGAGTATATTCTGGTTTTAGCATACATGATAATTATATATTACCCTAACACGCAAGCTAATGTTAAACATATTCTATGGAATATTATCATAAGCCTTAAATTGAATGTGTAAAAAACGATGCAATAGATGTAAAAAAATTACACAATTCTATGTAAAATTGCAAGATACAAATGTGTCTGTCAACATGCTGTAATGTGTATCTGTTATTTTCGTCCTCACTTTGGTTCACACTAATTAACCCTTTACCACTTAGATACGTATTTTGACGCATGTGTAGTCCCTAAATAAGTTAAATTTAATTTAAGACCTTTCTTACTAGATTCAAATTTTTTAAGTCTTTAATGCCAACATTTAGATACTGATAAGCAGCAAATAGCATAAAACCTGAACAGACTGCGAGTAACTCACAGGCTGTTCTGGTTTTATGCTGCTTGCAAGAGCCATTTTCAATCTGCATCGTATGACTAAAGCGTTAAACCTTTGAATAGTATTTATCAAGCATTTATTTGTTCTCCAACAACTATTATTTAATGTAATGATTTTGAATACTGTTGGTTTGTTGACAAGCAGTGTTTCAACAACAAGAATTAATTTAGCTGTTATTACAGTAGTATTAAGTTCTTCATGATCAAGATGTAGAGACTATCGATGTAGATATCCCATATCAATCAGATATCTCGATTCAATAATTCATGGGACGTATTTAGTCAATTTGCGTCGATAGCGAAACATAAAGCGTAGGGAATATATTGGATCACAATGTGCACCGATTTGCTATTGAACATTTCGAGTGTGTATCGGTTGATGATATTGGCGGTGTCTTATGTTTCATATTAGGTTCAACGTTAACATATACAGAAGTCGTTTATCAGTTTGCGTCGGATATTTATTAATATGTGATTCAAATAAACTGCAAAGATTTTGTACTGACCATGTTTACATAACCAGGTTCAACGGCATAATATGAAAAGTTCATAAATCGTTGTTACAATATGGAACATAAAACAAACGCGGTAATTAAATCAACTGTAGCTCATACTTGTGGCCTATAAGCTTATTGTTAATAAAAAGTGATGAAATTGACGTTGTTGAAAATTAAGTCATATTGAAATATAATGGTACTGTAATGCATTTAATATATGATTACTGTGTTTATTCTCCTCAATTGATTAATTTAATGCACAATGATGCAATAATTTTGATAAAACGAATGAATTTCTTATTTCCTAAGTGTCATCGGTTTATGATTTAATTTGATTTACAAATATGTATGCTGTTTTTTTAAGTAAATTGAAGGTAAATATCAATACATCTGTTTATAGCACATCTACCAGTCACAGGTAAAACACCATCAGAGTATCCGTATTGAGTGTGATATTGCAACGCTTTTCATATTAAGTCTACGTTGAAGCTCTTAACCATTTAAACAGATCTTTTGGTACAGACATAAATTTAAAATCAAAATTTTGGCTTAAAGTTATATTATTTTATCGATCATCCATCATCGTATATGATTTATTGAACAACCTCATAATCCAATCAACGGCAATTAAAATAAATAAATTTATCAAATGCCATACCCTGTTTCCCATGTAATATAACCATTACATATTGTTTTATATTACACATGTGTAATACAACGTTTTTAAGCGTTTTCATTGGCTTAGTTTTCGTTTATTGACCAATCGCATTTTGTTATTTTGCTAAAATGATGTTGCAACGTCAAATGACGTCACGAAATGTAAACAAAATTCGGGATTTATCTATTGTTTGCGTAAATATTTATTTAATTTGCTCATTTAAAAGCATGTGGTAAAAAAGATCCGACACTCTTTGTCATATCATACCGTATTTTATTAAACTCGTCCAGGAAATTCGTTAGTAAGCTCGCCAAAGGCTCGCTTACTTACAAAATTCCTGAACTGACTTAAATGTAAATGATTATGATTTATCACAAAAAAACAATGCCTATCTTTTGGAAACAGATGTAAGTATTTCACAGGTATAATTATTTACAAATCTCTTAATAATTTAACGCCCACATATATCGATGACCTGATAAAACTGGTGAAAAACAATAATTACAATTACAATTTAAGATAGATATCAAACAATGATTTGACGCATAAAACACCTCACTCAAACCTTTTTAAAAAGTCGTTTAGTTACTCTGGTATGGAAATATGAAACCACATACCGGTAAGTATTCGACAATATCTCACTCTCACCACTTTCAAACATAGGCTTAAGGAATATTTCCTTATTGAGGCGCAAAATGAGTCTCACGTGTAGTAACATTTTCTGTTTTTCTCTTATTATTATAGTGTCCTAATGATTACTGTAGATTTAATTTCTACAAACAAATATATACATATTGCTTTTTCAAACTATTTATTTCGCAAGGAGGTGCAGGCTATTCTTCATAACAGTTGCGTGATTTCATATCCTATTGTGAACACTGGTCATGAATGTTGTTTTCTGTAATTATTGTATTCGTGTATATCAGCTACTTTCTGTCAATCGTAAACTATTTCAAGAATAATGTATTTCACGTTTTTAAACTCTGACTTTGTAAAATAATGTACGCGGATCTACTTGTTAACTTTTTGTTATTGTTATGGGTCGTGTTAATTAAGATACGATAATTGTACGTGTCAGTATAGGTGTGTGTATGTGTGTGTGCGTGTGCGTGCCTGCATGAAAGTGTGTGCATGCGGGAGAATGTAATCAACAAAAATTAATATTCTTAAATACTTTCTGTAAATAAATAATTGTTCCTTGAGACAATGTCAATATTGAAAGAGAAATTAATAATATAAGAGAAGTCATGTAATAGACTTGCTTTTTATGACACTTCTATTACACTGTTACATTACTGTTATGTCCGTTAAAGTCTATGATGTTCGCATGATAATGAAGAAATGCATTATACATACCATAATTGTTTGAAGACCTAATTGAAAATAAGATTGCCATTGTTAAACTGTTTGCATGACTGTGTATTAATGTGTTCTTAATGAGTTACCTTCGGAAAATAAAGAGATTATTATTATTATAATAGTATTATATTATACTGTGCTGTCGACAAACACAGGTACGTTTAATGAATTACGTTTATACATTAACATTTAAGAGAATCGATTTAATACAGTTTGTTCAAAAACATAATTATATTTTACAAAAATGCTATAACACACATTATTGGTAGTTAAAAGTTAACTGCTTTTATAGTAAAAGTAATATGTGTATCATAAAAGAAATACAAGCTAATAAACCTACACATCTATACATGTGTGATGAAAGTAGCTTCTTTATTTCAGAAAATGTTATCAAGCTAACTGCGTTAAGTAAAATTGAAAAAATAAATGAATTACAACCTCTTGCCAACAATGCTACGTCTGAAAAATCCAAGCAAAGGGACACGTGCGCGCAGACAGGGTACATCACCGAGGAATACCTCTGTTCCATAAGGACTACGATATGATAAACCTGTTTGTGGTCGAATGTTACAGAGAAGTGTAACGCAAGCTTTGTTACTAAAGATGAGCTCAAATAGTACATCTATATTATTTGCTACCTTTGCCATTTGATCAATTTACAAGGGACATTGTCAAATTTGATGGGTACATTTTAAGCATAGAGGCTTATATTTCTACGCGGTATTCCTTTGATCGCGATGTTGAGGCAGAATACTTTCGAGACGCAAAACTTTACATTGAAAATGTGCGCTCGGACAAAAATAAACTTCTAATATTCGTTCGCGTGACAAATCTTGCAAATTTACCAACTATAAATAAGAGGATCCTACCAATCTCATAAACGATTTACTGCTGGCGATGGATGTCAAACGGTTATCCCCAAAATGCAAAATTGTGTTTTTACATCTAACGTATGACGATAAGACGCTATAAAACAAGTACCATGGTTTAGATATACACAAAAAAACAAGAGAACTCATTTGAGAGGTTTCTTGTCGAAGTTTTGAAAGAGTGCGGAAAAAGAGCAGAAGAAAATAACTTGCGTAACAAAATGGTAACGTGTGATGCGTCAAAGCAATTTGTAGAATACCTTAAAGAGAATCATACATGAATTGAATAACTATTTTGAGGTATTCATCGACAGCCTACATATTTTTTTAGAAACGAGTGTTTATTCGAGGTTAAATAAAAATCATACTTATCACGTAAAGTAGGCATCTTTATTCAGAAGAGAGAAAACGTATAATGGTTTATGTACTTTATGGGATATGCTATGATTCGTTTACATGTGGTATTTACTACCGAAATAAATAGTACATGTTAATACAAAATTAGTTGTAAAAGGAATTGTGTTTCGATTTATCAAAGAAATATGTACTGTAGTGTGTGCTTTAGTTTTTGGGAAACATATCTTTCGTTTTAGTTATCGATGTTTTTTAATTCATCGATTATGCCTCAAGAAGTAGATGTGCGGATATCCTTGAAAAAGCATACGCAAATGTGTTAACGTTTTTTTTAACAAAGGATTTGTTTAAATTATTTTTTCTCCACAAAAGTATTTTGCTGTAGTTGTTATATGAATTCATGCTATTACAGTATATTGGATATATGTCAGTTTTAAGTAACGTGTGTCATACAGCTCATGCTACTTAGATTTTAATGAAACATGTGTCAGTGTCTTATAACACATTACAGTGAAACGTTAAGATGTATATTATATTTAAAAGGTTTAGTTTAAGAATATGAACGCATATGAATTGACGATGCGATGCCCATAAACTTGCTATTTATAAATACATTTTATTGTCTAATAGTTCTTAATATTGCATTATTTATTTGTCAATACTTATTCTTCATGTGTTTCAACATTCGTAAACATTGCTTTTTAAACGTTTTGTATTAGTTTAAGATATGTATTTTATATATTTCCAGTCTAAATGTCCTGACACCATATCATGTTTTAAAACAAAATGTATGTGTGTATACTTTGCGCTGAAATATTTAAATGTGGTCATATCCTAAGATTTTTGAATCCAAATAAATGAAACAGAATTCTTTTCTTTCCTGCCAATAAACGTTTGAAAAGCTTGGCTTAATATTTTAATTTGGCTTTATTAAAATAATTGACTGTTATGTCAGGAATAGTTTTTAAAAGTCTAAGTGTTACTGTATCATTGAAACGACACATTCAAATACACACAACTTAAGCAGTACCATTGTTCGATATCTTTTACTTTCCTTGCCTAATACACAGTAGGGCATTGTTAACAGAGACCAATTTATGTTTAATGTTATTTAGAGAGGACAAATACAATATCATTTCGCATAACCATTTTGATAGACTACTATATCAAAAGGAGGTTTACATATGATGGATCTGCTTTCAGCTGTCAGCCCTCTTGAGTGCTTATAAATCCGAACAATTGTCTCTCGAAACGCGGAAAATGTTGTTATCATCGTGATTGATTCTCCAAAAATATACAACTGAGGCTGCTATTATCAACATTAAATTACGAAGGTACACACTTGAATTTTTGAAAGAAGCATTGAACCAATGAGTTGACATTTGAAGTAGAAAACCAAATAACAAGATTTTGCTGATATACACCTGATACATAACTAGTGATGACCAACATGGTGATATATATTTAACAGGTGATTTTAACAGTCGCACGGGTATCTCGCCCGATTTAATCCCTAATATAAGCCTTGACCGTTTTCTTGACATGCCTGACAATAGCTTATTTGCCAATAATCTACCGACTAGGCATTACCAAGATACACAGTGTAACTATTTTGGTAATTAATTACTCTCTCTATGCAAAGAAAGTGGTATATGTATATTGAATGGTAGGAAGGTAGAGGGCAAATGTACTTTTCATTCTATTTTTAAAAGTTAACCTGTTACCAGTACAATCGCCTACGTTATATGCAATTATAACTGTTATTTATCTGTTACTAATTTACATGTACTTGATTTAACTGAATTCTCTGACCATTGTCATATTTATTTTGATATGAAATGTAAAGATATTGTAAATAGCGAAAATAGCGCCTACACTTATTAGTTGGCTTGGGATGCTTCTAAAAAAGAATCGTTTTTGAATTGTGTTGAATCGAAAAAATATTTTTTGATAGCATTACTTCGCAATTATGAACAGGTGAAACAACAATTGATGAATGTATGTTCGCATTAGGAAATATTATCAATGACATATCAGCGTCCTGTTTTTTAAAAAGATGCTGTCAATTTAAATGTAAAAGTTTTAAAAAGAAATGCCCTTGGTTTGACAATGATTGTAAATCTTCCAAGAGACAATTTTATTTTTTAAATGCAAGAAACCATTTTCATAAAATTAAAAGGAGGGCCAAAGCTATATATTTTCCTGAAGAAAATTCAAAACTTTTTGAATTGAGTAAGAAGTCTTCTCGCAAATTTTGGAAATACATTAATAAGTTTAAACAAGAGCTATCACCATAGGATGACTTATGCCCGCTATAAACGCTTGATAGAAGTTATGAGCTTTTTTCGAAACCTTAACACAGATTTCGAAACCTAAACGCGGACCCTAAGTTTAAGGTCAAGGTCACAGGGGCCAAAATTTGTGGCGTATGGAAAGGCCTTGTCCGTATACACATGCATACCAAATATGAAGGTTATATCTCAAGGGACATAGAAGTAATGAGCATTTTTCAAAACCTAAACGCAGATTTCAAAACCTAAACGCGGACCCTAACTTCAAGGTAAAGGTCACAGGGGTACAAATTTTTGTGCGTATGGAAAGGCCTTGTCCATATACACATGCATACCACATATGAAGGTTATATCTCAAGGGACATAGAAGTTATGAGCATTTTTCGAAACCTAAACGCAGATTTCGAAACATAAACGCGGACCCTAAGTTCAAGGTCAAGGTCACAGGGGTAAAAAAATTTGTGCGTATGGAAAGGCATTGTCCATATACACATGCATACCAAATATGAAGGTTATATCTCAAGGGACATAGAAGTTATGAACATTTTCGAAACCTAAACGCAGATTTCGAAACCTTAACGCTGACCCTAAGTTCAAGGTCAATGTCACAGGGGTAAAAATTTGTGTTTGCATGGAAAGGCCTTGTCCATATACACATGCATACCAAATATGAAGGTTATATCTCAAGGGACATAAAAGTTAAGAACATTTTTCGAAACCTAAACGCAGATTTCGAAACCTTAACGCTGACCCTAAGTTCAAGGTCAAGGTCACAGGGGTAAAAATTTGTGTTTGTATGGAAAGGCCTTGTCCATATACACATGCATACCAAATATGAAGGTTATATCTCAAGGGACATAGAAGTTATGAGCATTTTTCGAAACCTAAACGCAGATTTCGAAACCTAAACGCGGACCCTAAGTTCAAGGTCAAGGTCGCAGGGGTAAAATTTTGTGTGCGTATGGAAAGGCCTTGTCCATATACACATGCATACCAAATATGAAGGTTATATCTCAAGGGACATAGAAGTTATGAGCATTTTTCGAAACCTCAACGCACATTTCGAAACCTAAAATCGGACCCTAAGTTCAAGGTCAAGGTCACAGGGGTAAAATATTGTGTGCGTATGGAAAGGCCTTGTCCATATACACATGCATACCAAATATGGAGGTTATATCTCAAGGGACATAGAAGTTATGAGCATTTCCGAAACCTAAACGCAAAGTGTGACGGAAAGACAGACACACGGACAGACGGACAGACGGACAGTCCGATCACTATTTGCCATCTTTTCTTTGAAAAGGGTGCATAAAAATCAGTATCGACAACTGGCCAATTTAGTGAACAGGATATGCTGAATCACTTTGTTAACATTTCAAATACCCATGAGGGAAATTTCACGCCCAACGAACACGACTCGCATGGAGTTAATTTTGTTTATATTCAACAGCTCGACTGTCCATTAACAATAGAAGAAATTTCTGTATCTGTTAAGTCCATGTACCCTTTTAAGTATTGTGATTTTGATAACAATGTAGCTGATTATTTTATCGATGCAAATGAGATTATATCGCCATATTTGTGTAAAATATTTAATTACATGTTCGATGTTGGATTATATCCCATGTCAAGGACAAAAGGTGTAATCGTCCCTATCCATAAAAAGGGCGACAAATCAAATCCAGCTAACTATAGAGGGATAACTCTTATTAATATTACGGCAAAGATTTTTTCTCTCGGTTTACGAAATCGCATTAACAAATGGTGTGAGAATGTAAACGTTTTTGACAGTAGCCAGTTTGGTTTTAGAGATAACCAGTCAACGACTGATGCAATCTTTCTTTTACATGCAATTATTCAAAAGGTACTTAACTCAAAGGAAAAACTTTGGTGTACTTTCATTGATTATCAACGTGCGTTCGATACCGTTAACCATGATGCATTACGGGTAAAACTTGTAAAAGCTGGTATCAGTTGCAAAATGACTAATATGATGAAATGTATTTATAAAAATGTACAGTCGTGTCTCAAGCTGCCTAACTTTTCAAAGGCAAATAATGCTAATGTTTCTTACTCACATTTCTTTGAAGTTACAATGGGCTTAAAACAAGGGGAGCCGCTCTCGCCGATATTATTGATCTTATTTATTAATAACGTTTTTAAAACTTTTTAATTTGGATGATTTATCTGGAAAAGATGTAGAACTTCTCTCTATGTACATGATTGTGTTTGCTGATGACATTGTATTGCTTAGTTTACAAGTCCAACTTGATGCTTTATATCGGTATTCAGTAAAATGGGGCTTGAAAATAAATGTCAATAAAACAAAAATCTGTGTTTTCGAAAAACGTAAAACTGTTGTAAATTCTGAAATAAACTTAAGTATTAATGAAGAAAGCATCGAAATTGTTGATGATTTTACTTACTTGGGCATAAATTTTACCTATACAGGAAACATGAAAAACGCTGTTAAAATGTTACATGACCAGGCTCTTAAAGCCTATTGTAGCTTATTATCTATTTTTGATAGAGTGCAATTAGACATTAAAACCAAACTTTCATTATTTGACGCCATGGTCGTTCCAATTTTTCTGTATGGCTCCGACATCTGAGGTATTTACAACATAAAAGATGTTGATAAATTACATGTGCGATTTTAAAAAAAACCTCCTCGGCGTCCAACAGCAGACTCCAAACTATGCTGTCCTTGGTGAATTTGGTCGCCTCCCCCTCTCCATTTTATGTAAAGAAAGGGCGATAAGTTAAAAATTATGAAAAATAAAAATTCTCCTATGTATAACTTATACTCCGATCTGTGTAACACTGGAAGCAGTGGCTGCTGGGCTAACAGAATCAATACCTTGATTGACCATTTGGATTTTAACAATATTCGTCATAATTTTAATCATGAAATTAACTACTTTCCAAGCTTGAAAAATAAACTTAGAGATATTTTGTTCAAGAATGGAAGGGAACCATTCAATCAATGTCTTAATAACAGCAGTATTGCTTATTCAAATCTGAATTTGTCTGTGAATAGTACTCATTAAAAATACAAAAAAAAATGACCTACTGAAACAATTTGCCTTTCACCATCTTGAAATTGAAGCTGGTAGATTCCAAGGTATTGATCGTGATCAGAGACTTTGTCGATGCTGCAATATGAACGTTGATGAATCTGAGTATCACTTCCTACTTTGTTGTGACAGTTATAGACACATAAGATTAAAATTTATTGGACATATCTTATGGCCTACAGTAAATTTATTCATTATATATGCATGTATATTATGCTTGAATATTATATGTATATTATGTATGTGTGATGATATTACTTAAACGTTCTTATTGTCTTTGCCATACTTATTTTGTAAATGGCTAACGGCATGTTTTTATTCCCGATTGCAAATAAAATTTGAACTTTAGTGATCCACCTGCATATCTACATAATGGTTTGAAAAAACACGCTTTGTATGTTTGTGCATTGATGTAAAATTCTAACCTTTTGACTGTATTTAGCTATGATGATGTCTGCAAACAACATAACTTCAACCCAAACTGTGTATGTGTTAAATGTATCATTTAACGCAGTTGCAAGATAAATGAATGTTATAAGCTCTGATGGCACATGCTTAATGAAGCCGTTTATTTATTTCAGCCTAAGATCCACCCGTATAAACACGCACGGTTCAATACCTATCTTTGATATAATTAATTATGTGAATAATTAGTATTTACCGGTTAATGCTCGAGAAAGCAAAAGCCATATCAAAATCATGTTTCAATAATCAAATTAAACATTAGGCTTAATAAACAAAGAAAGAACGTAGTGATGAGTTGCTTCTTATACAAAAACATGTTTCAACAAAGTTCACGTTCTTCAAAACTTACAAAAACAAACATGTGTCCATTTAAACATTCTTCAAACAAGATGTAAATAAATCTCCACCTATACGCAAAGTAATTACTGTTGTTATGCCTCAAGTGTTAATATTATTTACTCAGTGGTTGCGTTGAGTATTAATATTCAAGATAGCAATCGTCTGCGTCTGGAGAGACGTCGCAGCAGACGTCGCAGCAGACATCGCATGCGATGTCTGCGTCTCCTGTGGCGGCTATGCCCGCTGCGTTATCGTCGCTCTGAGACGTGGCTGCGGGAAACACAAAGAAAGGACGCAAGTCAATATCGGCAATTTGCTGGCAACTCTTCAGTGGATCACTGAAAATAATAAAGAGCGTTTTATATACTAATAAGATCCTTGAAACAAAAGGTAACGTTTTTCAGATGCAATTTCGTGTCAAACAAGGTGATTGATGTGCTTTATATCGACACAACCAATTAATGGCGTGTTTGTCTATTGGCGAATGCGAATATATGAAATAATAGGACACAATTAATTAACAAGTAAATTTTAGCATGATTCAACGGCATAAAATAGCAATATGCGGCATTCAATGAAAATTGTTATTGACTATTATTTCAATCAAACCCAGTTGTGTATGATTTAATTACAAGCTAAATGTTGACCAATGGCACTGCATAACATTATATGCGATTGCCGTGTATATAGAAAACAATTAGTCGTTCAAAAGCAATTTCAAAAGTCGTTCGACCGCGAACACAATTATAAATCAATATGCAACATCAGACTCACGCTTTTTTGAAGACGTTTGGAAAATGGATCTTGTTGAAGTTGTAGTTCTGACAAAGCAGGGAGGCCAGGCTGTATTTCTGAATGGCGGCCTGTTGTTCTAAAAATCCACAGCATAATGCTATTGTATATAAGGTTAAATACAAATGAAAGTACACTTATTATTACACTAATTAGACAAATGTTAACGAAGTCAAATTAAAACACTATTATATATCTACCACGATTTTAGAAAACCATTGTTGAATGTCAACACTGTTAATATTAATAAATGGGAAGACACTGTGTTTATATCCGGAGTTTTCACCGGTTTATGAGTTGGTCTAAAGAGAGAATATGCACATATGCAGGGGTTTTCCTCGCTTCATTGGGAAGAGGCCCTAGCCTATGGATTTAGGGAAGAAATTGCTCATTTTGGGAAGAATTATCGCTAAAATTACTGCTTTGGGAAATTAAAAAGCTGGTGTAAGTTAGGATTTTGGGAAAAACTGGACGATTTTAAAGAAATTTTCAATTAGGAAGGCCTGTTATATAAGGCTGAAAACCCCTGATATGTGTTTAAGTTTGACTGTACAAGTGCTTGCAACATTTTTTCGGCAATAAAAGTAAAGTATTTATATTCCACAGCAAAAAAATCATTTGTATTTTTGAAATATATCAAATATGACCTTCCTCTCATTCTGGTTTATCCGTAAGTTGCTTCAATGTACGAATTACCTACGGTGTAACCTATTTATGTACTGACTATGATCGTCGTAACAATGTTTATATTATGTTGTCATTGTAAATTAAGCGATGAAAACCTAGTCTCTTTAAACGATGGTGGGCCCAGACGATCGATGAACACACCTTTATTAAAGCCAGTGTCCTTGTTCTGAAAGAAGAATCTGTCTCCGAACTTGAGTCTCCGGAACTGGTCCCCTATGATGCACTCAATGGTCGGACCGAAGAGTCCACCAGATACGGGCTTTTCGCTCATGGCTCCGGGGAAAAAGTCTATGTCTTGGGGCGAACTGAAGTTATACGTAAAAAGGATAGTCATTGTGTAATAACTGAATTAAAAATGCCTTTTAGGAGGACAAAATACCGACTTCCACGAAACAAAATTAATATGCATTTTGGAAGCCGTGGACAGAGCCGTGGCGAACTAAATTTAATAACGAAATCGAATATCATACACTCCGTAAAGTAGATTTAAGCCAGAGTATCAGTATATGTTTTGGGGTCAAAACAAAATCCTAAAATTATATGAAATAAAACTATGCTATGACCACCAACGCAGAGCCTGGTGCTAAATTATTTTGCTGCCATTTACATAACTTGAGTGTGAACTAATTGTTCATTATAAGTGTCAATAATTAGCAACAAATTATAATTTTGTAAAAAAAAACATTGACATATTATGCCCGCTTATAATTATGTAAATACATTTACAAAAACATTTTTATACATGTTATATAACCATGTATTACACAATATTATTTACAAACAAATACAATACTTCAATGAATAAAGTTATGTACATATGTTTTACATCCATTTCAACTATTTGCATAAACTTATTAGTAGCATTCGTATGCTGACCGTGTATGTTTTGACATTGGAAAGGCCATGTGCTTCCGGCCGGATTGAGGGGGACCAACCGCATTGTCCGCAAGAATTCTTAACTGTAAAAGCTTAGCAAATAATTAAAATTGGCAACCGCTTAATAAAATAACTTTACACTACCTGTAACCAGCAGCTTTTAGAAGAGTGATTGTCTCAAGGGTGTGATCAACGAGGCCTCCAGGTGAGGATGTGTCCCAGAACCTAACTGATGACAGCCCGCACCATTTACGGAACTCGTTGTAGGAGGGGAGTCCGTGGTCGCGACCCCTCTGGATGTTCAGGGATGCCAGATCGAAGGAAGTATCTTCCAACTCGTTGACAAATAAGAAGCTGCGGACAGTTTCTTCGATGATTCTTAAAAGAAAGTTATTTTGTGAGAAACATCAATACTGAAAAAGCATAGATTTGTATACATAATGTGCAAACCTGTTCTCAACAACTTCTAGTTTCATTTATGTAAAAGCTTAAATTGTTGCTAGCTACATGTGAAATTCACTAACCGGTTCCGATGAAAATTGATTTACTTTAAGCAGGAAATTTGTCCATATTGTTTAGTTTTTTTTAATGGAAAGTTGGAAATGATTATACATTATAGTACACTGAATTTTCGAAAATAATTAACGGTATATTGACAAAATAAAATTGCGATGAATAATTAAAATACCATTTTTAGACCGTATTTTATTGAATGATACGATTCAAATGAAAGCATAGTTATTTACAAACACGTTGTCAACATGCAAATAACTGTAATATAAAAGCAGATTCATGACTATTGTCAACCTTTACTTAAAAGAACACCATTGAAACGAACTCAAAAGACGTTAAAATAGAATACAACATGAGATACTCCGAAAACAGACAATGACTTTACAAGAAATAATTCAAGGACGACATTAAGTATATATGTTGTATATTTTTAGTGTGATTTTTAAAAGGAAAATAAAAGATGACAACAACATAATGTTATCTATGTAAAATCGATGCATAACAGTTCAAATATAAAACAAAGACAAAAGGTTTAGCTTTTTATGCATCATAGGAAACGTTTTCTGATGTTGTATTAAATACCTCCGTTAAAAACACACACACACGAGGTTAAAGTTTTTTTGTTTGTGTTAAAAGACACAACGATATTAATTGACAATCATAAAAAAGACAAATTTGAAAAATTGGTTTACACTGTAGGGAAAGTTACAATTTACGTTTTAAACGCTCAAGGCTTTTTTTTCTTTGGTGGTTGGGGGGGGGCAGTTCCAAACCCTGTACCTGTCAGTTTTTTCTGCCTGGAGGGCAGATAGCGCGTAGGCCAGCCCCTGCATCCCAGATGGACCTCCGTTCACAGACTTTATATAGGTAATGTTGGGATCATTGAAGGTCAGGTTGAGAAGTGTCTCGCGGAACGGCTGGAAGTTCTTCGTGAACACCGACATAAACGTAGGAATCCAAGTGTGGCCCATACTGTCAGATTGTGAAGTAAAATGTGCTATGAGTATATTTAGCCTTTGCGAATACGTATGAATGTATTCCATTTAAAACAATATGAAGTAAAAACTAAAATGAATTGTTTGTGAATATGCATAAATGATAAAAAAATAACATTTTGTATTCGAAATACGAAATATCTTAAAGTTTTATAAAACATGTAGTTACAATCATATTATGCACAATTAAATTATTTTTACAGTATTGCAATACGTGCTTTTTGTTTCACAAAAATGAATATGTAGAATATTTATATGATATATTTAAACATACCGGAACGCTATTCCAAAAACGTTGGCAGCGGTAGGATCAAGCTGTGAATCGTATTTGTATCTGTTTGAACTGGCAAGTTCATTTTTCTTCATCGCAGTCGGTGAAAGGAAAGCAGGAAGAAATTCATCGTAAACAATCTTCTGCATGATTCCGATCAAGAGTTTTCTCGTTAGCTGGAATGCTTCCTCGCCATCCGGAAAAGATTGCCTTAGTACATTCGCCAGACGATTATGTTCGAGTACAAACACATTGTGGTATGACGTGAGAGCCGGAATTTCGTTGACTCGTATGTCACCTAAAACCAACGCCATCTAAATATGTACATGACACATGCTATCGTATCTCAATAGTTCATTGCATGATTTTTATATATCTAACATTAAGAATGCCTTTTCGATGCTAATACAATAGTAACTCGGTATAAAGAATTCTTCAATTATCAAATCGAAATATAAAGTTCGCATGTCGACGTACCGGAGTAAACTTTGGAACTTATAATGTTATGTTACTAAAACGTTCTCTGTTTCGAGTTATTTAATCGGCATTTCACGATAACGCAATTATTTAAGCATCCACTTAACTGACACTTTTCTTAAGTTTAAGATTATCATTTATCAAAAAAAATCAGCGTGGTTTCGATGAATATGTGCCCAATGACTGCTCTGTTCATTTGCCATTTTCGTAAGCGAATAGGTTAACGATGAAATTTCATTATTTTAAAAAACCAGTGATCCTCACCAGCAATACTGCAGCGTATACCATTGGCCGCGTCTGAACGGCATGAGTTAGTGTTATCAGGACCGTCAGGTAGGCGGGGTCCATCTGCACCCTGTATGACCTTCATAAACGTTATAAATAGAATTATATTTACATGCAAGCTATTAATATAATAATACGTTTTATTTGCGATAATATTAATGTGCTTTACACTTAGGTATACCTTCTTGAACTCAAAGGCAATATATGTGCATGGTGTCTGTTCAAGTTTTACAAATTTAATACGAAGGTCCGTCTTCAATTACACACATGCAAAGAAATTTTATTATTACATTTATACTTTCTTGAGCACTATACTTTTAAATAATGTATACCCTTAATAAACAACTTTACGCATGTGACATTACCAGTTATAAAGTTCGTGCTATTACACCTGGAAATAAGTTATATTTGTATGATAGCATACGTACGTGTACTTCCCTCACGCAATAACGCCAGACGCGCTTCCGAAGAACCGTAGACGTTAGAAGCGTCGACGAACGACGTTACCTCATTGGTCTGCTGACGTTGCAATATTCCACCGGCTAAAAACATAAATCAAATTTATTTAAAACAGTATTATTACAATGTTAAGTTTTTTATTAAAGAAGCTAAGCTATGAAACGTATAATGATACAATCTATCAGTTGTAAGACCCATCCACAATGTATGAAGCAGATGTCCATTTTGCGATGTAATGGCATTACAAGGCATGATGAAACTTTAAACTTTTTTTTTACAAAACATATGGATAAACAAATTGCTAAAAGGACGAAAAATACCAACTCCTTAATTATTACAACGGAGTATTAAGAAATAAGGATTAAAAGCTAATAACCTTGTAGTAAGCAGATTTTTATTGAGATGTTGATTATTACGATAGAGTTAAGATCAATCATGTATTATAATTCTTTTGAACACAAAAATAGTGGGTGTATTATTTTCTGATTTCGCGTAAAATTAGTAAACTTATTTTAAATCCTCAACTGTTTTCCCTTACCGAGATCCACCTTTTACTTACTTTAAACGACATGAAACAAAACATTTACCCGACATGCAAACACTTGATCGCTAGACATGAACACGTTTTACATCAGTTGTTTACCTAATTTTAGTAAACGTTGGTAGAGAAAATCTATATATCAGTTAGTGGTGTGATTACACTTATTACAATTCATGGTGGCTCGAAACTTTTTCGGCTGTGAACAATTAGCATATGAAACATTATTAACGTAATACGCAAAGCGTACTGTACACAACTGATGACTTGCAGAGGATCCCAGCTGACCTCGGGAAGCGTACTGTACAAACCTGATTACTTGCACAGAACTCCAGCTGACCTCGGGAAGCGTACTGTACAAACCTGATGACTTGCAAAGGATCCCAGCTGATCTCGGGAAGCGTACTGTACACATCTGATGACTTGCAAAGGACCCCAGCTGACCTCGGGAAGCGTACTGTACAAACCTGATGAGACCTCGGAAAGCGTACTGTACAAACCTGATTACTTGCACAGAACTCCAGCTGACCTCGGGAAAAGTACTGTACAAACCTGATGACTTGCAAAGGATCCCAGCTGATCTCGGGAAGCGTACTGTACAAATCTGATGACTTGCAAAGGATCCCAGCTGACCTCGGGAAGCGTTCTGTACAAATCTGATGAGACCTCGGGAAGAGTACTATACAAACCTGATGACTTGCAGAGGACCCCAGCTGACCTCGGGAAGAGTACTGTACAAACCTGATGACTTGCAAAGGATCCCAGCTGACCTCGGGAAGCGTACTGTACAAACCTGATTCCTTGCACAGAACTCCAGCTGACCTCGGGAAAAGTACCGTACAAACCTGATGACTTGCAAAGGATCCCAGCTGACCTCGAGAAGCGTACTGTACAAATCTGATGACTTGCAAAGGATCCCAGCTGACCTCGGGAAGCGTTCTGTACAAATCTGATGAGACCTCGGGAAGAGTACTATACAAACCTGATGACTTGCAGAGGACCCCAGCTGACCTCGGGAAGAGTACTGTACAAACCTGATGACTTGCAAAGGATCCCAGCTGACCTCGGGAAGCGTACTGTACAAACCTGATTACTTGCACAGAACTCCAGCTGACCTCGGGAAGCGTACTGTACAAACCTGATGACTTGCAAAGGATCCCAGCTGATCTCGGGAAGCGTACTGTACACATCTGATGACTTGCAAAGGACCCCAGCTGACCTCGGGAAGCGTACTGTACAAACCTGATGAGACCTCGGAAAGCGTACTGTACAAACCTGATTACTTGCACAGAACTCCAGCTGACCTCGGGAAAAGTACTGTACAAACCTGATGACTTGCAAAGGATCCCAGCTGATCTCGGGAAGCGTACTGTACAAATCTGATGACTTGCAAAGGATCCCAGCTGACCTCGGGAAGCGTTCTGTACAAATCTGATGAGACCTCGGGAAGAGTACTATACAAACCTGATGACTTGCAGAGGACCCCAGCTGACCTCGGGAAGAGTACTGTACAAACCTGATGACTTGCAAAGGATCCCAGCAGACCTCGGGAAGCGTACTGTACAAACCTGATTCCTTGCACAGAACTCCAGCTGACCTCGGGAAAAGTACCGTACAAACCTGATGACTTGCAAAGGATCCCAGCTGACCTCGAGAAGCGTACTGTACAAATCTGATGACTTGCAAAGGATCCCAGCTGACCTCGGGAAGCGTTCTGTACAAATCTGATGAGACCTCGGGAAGAGTACTATACAAACCTGATGACTTGCAGAGGACCCCAGCTGACCTCGGGAAGAGTACTGTACAAACCTGATGACTTGCAAAGGATCCCAGCTGACCTCGGGAAGCGTACTGTACACACCTGATGACTTGCAGAGAACCCCAGCTGACATCGGGAAAAGTACTGTACAATCCTGATGACTTGCAGAGGACTCCAGCTGACCTCGGGAAAAGTACTGTACAAACCTGATGACTTGCAGAGGACCCCAGCTGACCTCGGGAAGCGTACTGTACAAACCTGATGACTTGCAGAGGACCCCAGCTGACCTCGGGAAGCGTACTATACAAACCTGATGACTTGCAGAGGACCCCAGCTGACCTCGGAAAGCGTACTGAACAAACCTGATGACTTGCAGAGAACCCCAGCTGACATCGGGAAGCGTACTGTACAAACCTGATGACTTGTAGAGGATCCCAGCTGACCTCGGGAAGCGTACTGTACAAACCTGATGACTTGCAGAGGACCCCAGATGACCTCGGGACCTCCATGCAGTATCCGGCCTTGAACCGTGGCACAAAAGGATCATCTTCAGCGAAGTTGATGTTGAAACAATTGTCTTGACTAAAGGTGGTTTAAACGGTGACATGTATGATTTTATACTTAAAAAGAAAAACATCATTTAATTATACCATGCATTATTATCAGCTATTAATAAACAATACCCGTTTAAAATAGTGTGTTGGTGCTCATATAATTCTGTAAATTAAAGTTTTATTTCGGCGCTAACAACGCTTTGATAATTGTCTGTATCTAAATGAAAGTATATTAAAACAAAAACATAACGCAAGAGAGTCAAACGGTTTATACACTCAAAGAATACAATATCATACTTAGACTCCAATGTTATCTAGTGGTTATTTTGAAGAAACGTTATTTCAAGAAATTGCAATTTGTATGCATATGCTTATATTAAAATATTGTTTCCAAAGTAGGGAAATAATATATATCGAATTCGAGCGAATGTAATGAAGCAGTATGGAGTAAAAATAATAAAACGTATTTTCCTTCTTGTCAATAATACATGATATATTAGTTACGTTCATTTTTAGTGATTTTTATTTCAGTGCATATACTCACTCGTCATTATCGGCACAGCAATCGTCGACAGCTAAATAGAAAAAAAATCATAATTATTTTTTATTACCCCCCCCCCCCCACACCCCATAAATCGGATGTTACATAACCATAAATAAAAATACTAACAAAAACAGACATCGTCGAGTTAAAAACACTTACCAGTGCTCAGTGGGGTTTGTATTATGTCGTGGTCGAGGAACTGACCAAACTGAAAGGCCTGCAAGGTCAAAGTTGGTGACTTAAGCTGCCGCGGACCCATATGAACTGCGTTGCTGACCGTTCGTGCGAAAGGCAGAGATTTTCCATCAATACCACGTGAACGAGGGAGGTTCAAACCGTCATCTGATAGTCGCGGAATAAATGACGCAATTAAAACAAATTGACATGTTAGTGTATTAATATGATTTAATGTTTTTAAAATATACTAAATGATTGCTAAACTATAGCTCAATGACAACTCGGAAAAACATCCATATAGTGATTGTTAAGAGAAGGAAAACGAAAAATTATGAAATTATTTACAACGAATGTTCGTTAATTAAAATAGTGATTGTTTTGTCCGTTTTTGTAGCTTTTTGAAATACACATTGTTTGACATAAAATTTATCATTTTATTATGAATCCATATCAATGCGTTTGAGAACAATCAATAATTCAAACGCAATCATAGGTGCACATTTTGTTTAATCTATATTTCAATCTAAAATAATCTCCCATATGCTCGTTATGTCTACAATCATTAATTAATTACCAACTTAAAAGCCATTTGCTCTTCAACACACCATATGCTGCCGGAAGTAGACGAAGCTCGGCTGCGCCTGACATTCCCCACGTGGGGTTATACAGATTGTTGCACGTGCCATTAATGGACCGAAACGTTTCACTAGGATTGCATCGGACCGGCGATTTCTGACATAAAGGAAGATTTTTCAGAAGACGCTGGAATTCCGCCATAACGTTGTCGTTTTTAAGCTCAGCCACACTGTATCCTCTTTATAAGTTCAATGTTAAAAAATAAAAAGCATGCCGTTAACATGTTAAGTAAAAGTATTTAGAAAAATTGTTCACGCTATTGTCATAATTTCAAATAGTCAATAAATAAAGATAAGTATAAACAAAACGTTTATCTCAGAAATCTCGGTTATTATAACACATTCAAGAAACATGCATCCTTGTTGAAGCATGAGTTCATTGAGATCACAAATACTTTACTTAAAATGTCACGGTTAAACATACGTGTAAACTGTGTTTATTGAAGCCGACCTGAAACATGACATTCCTGACATTCATTAAAAATAGCATGATTTTCATGCCTTTTCACAAAGCAGTTGCCTCAACTAATTATTAAAAAGCGTCATTGGTAAACAATAATTAATTTGCAAAAATATGTAACAGACAAGACTAATCGGCGCATGATTAAAGCCGTGATTAGTTGATTGATCAGATCGTCGACGCGTCGTCAACGAATTGCTGCTGACGTGACGATGACGATGAAAATTTCGAGTCGACGAAAAGTTGACGAATTTTTTACCGTACCGATCATTCGATAACTTTTTTACTACACCATTTCTGTTTACCGCTCAACTGAAACGTGCCTTTTTATTGGATTAAACAACCCCTTTAAACCAATCAGCGATCGTAATACGGATGTGTATAGGCAATTCATTCAAGATGTCGGTCAGAAAAGAATTTGTATTAAGTGTTCAAGAAACTAGTATCATAAGGTCCATATTT
This sequence comes from Dreissena polymorpha, assembly GCF_020536995.1. Lineage (NCBI taxonomy): Eukaryota > Metazoa > Mollusca > Bivalvia > Myida > Dreissenidae > Dreissena > Dreissena polymorpha. The sequence goes on along the minus strand of NC_068365.1, from coordinate 68,147,374 downwards.
AAGTAGATATTTTCATATTCTTCTGATAATGATCATAAAAGTTGTTCTTTTGAAATAAAATTACTTTTTAAAGATCTGTTTTTATTTACCAATCTGTAATATTCTTCACTCTGTACAAGATTTGTTGTTGACTTGTTGTTATTGGGATTTAACGCCGTTTTCAACATAGTAAGCAACATTGCAGCCACAAGATTTTTCACTTATTCGAACACAAAGCAAGATGTTTTAGCATTTATCTATTATTAAATCACAAAACACATAAGGAATAGTCATGATAAAGTTCTTTTTGATAAAATATAGCAATATAATGTTTACATAATAAAAAATGGTTAAACTATTAAAAACTTCATGTTTTGTTTAAAATGCTGATTAATTGATTAATCGCTGATTATGGCCTCCGATTAAATGAATCGGTTTTGGGGAACCGATTCCAACCACTAGTTAAAGGGTCACCGTTGCAGTCGGTTTACTGGTTGTTCTGTGCCGAAAAAGCGAAGTGGAGACCAAAGACGCCTCATACAAGTATGCAAAATGGTTGGCTACTTTGGCAACTCAAAAAAGTGAAGTAACTTATGAAACAGCTGTCATTCTATTTCCTTAAGAAAATATGAGCCTTGTTCTGGGAAAACTGGGCTTAATGCATCTGCGTAAAGTGTCGTCCCAGATTAGCCTGTGCAGTCCACCGAGCTAATCAGGGACAACACTTTCAACCTAAATTGGATTTTGGTTAAGAAGAGACTTCATTAAAACGATAAATGTCATACAAGCGGAAAGTGTCGTCCCTGATAAGCCTGTGCGGAATGCACATGCTAATCGGGGGCGACACTTTACGCACATGCATTATGCCGAGTTTTCTCAGAACACGACTCATTTTATGTACTAAAATACTTTGTTTTTCGATGAAGTTTATTGTAATACTAGCGCGTTTCACTGCTTGTGTGTTGCTTTTGTATATGCATGGTTATGTGCCATTATAGCATACTATTATACTCATTGTTTTGAAACAAAGGGTAAAACAATAAGTGATTTGCTATACTAATCCACATGGGCTTTTATCGTAACAATCTTAACAGAACGTTAGTGCACGGTCTGAAATGACTTTCATCATACAAATATAAGTCTATTATTTAATTAACCAGTTATTAGAGTATATTGTTTAATTAATCAGTTATTAGAGTATATTGTTTAATTAACCAGATATTTAAAAACACAGTTACGTATTATGTCCACACACGACTTTACGATTCCTTTCAGAAGTTAATACGACGTACTGTTGACGCAGGTCGCGCACAGTGGCCATCATGGTTGACAAGTCCCTGTCAGCGGCTGCATCATCAGCGGTGGGGGGAGCTCGTTGGTGCCTGTTCCGTAAAGGGCAACCAAATCCGTTTGCGGAACCGGCTGAAATACCAAATAAAATTACTAAGTAGTGGCAGTCTATATAACTGATGCCAGGATACATAACCCGACGTTAAGAATGACATTAATTAAATTTGTAGTTATAATGTGTGTGTGTGTGTGTGTGTGTCACCTTAACTTTAATCTAGCGACACTGACAATTTATGCAGCATGCACACGAATGAATAACTGCATACTAAAATTTATGATTTCATGATAAATTTAAAGTCTGAAAAACCGTATCATTCAATGTGAAAGTTTGAACTTTACATTTTTTCATGCGAAAAACACATACCAGTAGCTACACAGTTGGGAATATTTACGGCGCTCTAAGGCGTTAAAAAATCTGCATTTTTATGCTGTATGGTGCTCATATAAAATCATTGCAATTTAATAGTCATTTTGATCTTGGGGTAGGGATAAAGTTCTTGGGCATGATTGGTGGACGTAATAGTCTGAACGTGTTGATGCATTGTGAAAAAGCGGCCAGCTTGTCAATAAACATATCAGTGAGATTAATTTATTTAACAATAATCTAGTATTGAGTTTTGATAAGTTTTAAATTGAGAACATCCAACTAATAACTGTTTTTGTTTTGCTTTTATTGCGATTATACCAAAAGCTAACCGACAGCTTATTTAAATAGTTAAGTGGCATAACACAACAACAGGAAACGCTAGTAGCGATTAAGATGTATCGCATTTAAACTGTGAATCCATTATTCAGTGATGTCCGATATTCTAGTTTCATAAAAATAGTGATCACTATATACATGTATTGTCTTTTCTGAGAGATAAAGATGGTCCCTTTAAATACTATGAAACATTCAGCATCTATTAAACATGGAATATGAAAGGAACAAAACACCAAATTATGTCCTACCAAAATATCTTACCCCTTTTTATTTTAGAACATCCTTTAACAGCGTGCTTTACTTGAGAGACAGGGTCGGTGCGAACCATTGGGACATACACCACACACATCAGCAAACATAGGATTGCATATAGCGTCTGTGAGAAGAAATTGTATATGTGTTTGTATTTTATTTTAACATGTTGAAATAAGTATATATATATATATATATATATATAAACTGGATGTCGACCGATCCATTAACTGGCATCGGTGGATGCACATTAGGTAATGTATAGATTTAATTTACAGAAAATATTTCAAACAAAATATGAGATACCATTAATCAATTCAAAATGATTACCTTGGGGCTTTAATTTTAGTTCTCACCAGGTACCTCTTCTCTTAATATGATCTTGACATTTTTTAGATTTCTTTTTCGTTACATATTTTGTACCATTTAAATTACATTTTCAAAAATGATGACTTGTCCAATTTTAACAGTATATACCATTAAATAAAGATTTATTTTAATTAAAGAAATAAAGTGAACCGTTTCGCTATAAGGGTTGTTATAATTACGAATTTTACAAGTTTCATTATATTAAGATGTTGTAGTTTTTATAACATCCTCAACGCCTTTATTACAACACAAGTTTAACGTTAAACAATTAAAGCACTTATCCACCGAAGAATGTTTGTATTTGCTGATGCAATACAACTGGAAATGTATTAAATTTCTAGATATATTCTGCATTTTTTTATCCACATAATGAAAGTATACGCTAAACAATTTTAATGTATCGATTGTTTAAAGAAGGCAGTTTAAGGGTCCTTTCGTATATTTTTCAATGTTTAAAACATACGTATTGAACTTGTCTGAACTCAAGTCATGTTTTAGTGGTAATTTTCGAATGATTTCAAAACTAATATTACAGTTGAAACAAATGTATAATGTCAACCGTCCTTAAATCTATCCAAAGACTCATGCAATGCATCGATGGTATGTTTTTTTTGCATTTTGAATTCATGTTTTAATAGCACTGCAAACGTCGTTGCTTTTTTCAACATAGTTTTTTTCAAGTTTCTACTTTCTATTGCAGTTTAATGCTACATGTATTTACAATTCATCATGTACGAATTAAAACAAAACAGTTGTAGCAGTGAGACTTGACGCATTCTTTAAATAGATGGTGACATAACTGCGGGTTTTTCCTATCGGTGGTGAGAAACTGTACTAAAACCCGTTGTGGTACATTATTGATGCGAGAGGAAGAGGTCCGCGCGGGAATAACGATTATGTATAATAAACTTTTATAACGATACTTAATTCAAACGTGATTTTGATAACTGTATCGGTTTAGCATTGATTTTAACATGTTTAGTCCAATTCTCTCAAAGCTGTACTCGATAGATATATACCGTTCGTACTTTTTTGGTGCAATAGTGTAAGGAGTGTCTGTCATACATGTTCATGATAGGTAAACTATCAAGTATTTAATTGATACATTGTGCCATTCTTTTGTATTACTCTTTGATACTGAAACTGCGGTTGTACAGGCGAATAAGACTACTGAGAACACAACGGACGTAACAAGCAAACAAATACCGTTAAGGAAATAACCTACTTCCCAAACCGGAGATGAGAGCATTTGAATGTCCATAATAATGTATTAGGCTTAAAGGGGCCTTATCTCTTATTTTGGCATGTTTTGAAGTTTGTCATTTAATGCTTTATATTGATAAATGTAAACATTAGATACAAAAAGCTGCAGTAAAAAAAAAACTCGGCTCGAACCACTGACCCCTGGAGAAAAAGTCTATCGCTTAGACCACTCGGCAATCAGTGCTTATACAATGACCGATTCATTTTATACTTTATATAAGCAATCCTCGTAGCATCACAACATATAACGACAACAACAGAACTCTCCTAATTATTCAATGGTTTCGCGTTGCAATGCTTTATAATTTTCAGGTTTTTAAATCGTCAAAAGATGCATATAAATGATATTTTAGAGCATGGTAAATGTTCAGTATTACTGTTTCCTCACAAATATAATAACTATTCGAAAATGTGCGAATCTGAAACATTTTGTTTATTTTGTCAATTTACCAAAACCTGAAAATGCCCCTTTTATAAACTATTTATGTATTTTTTGTAAATTCATATATTATAATGTGTAAAATAGCATATGCTTATACAACATGTCCATGAAGATGATCAGTTATAATATACATCTACAACATTTTCTAAACTGCTAATGAAAACAACTTTGTAATTTTTAACATCAACAGTTACTGTTAAACAAACCATGTTTTACTGTTACTTTCTGTGAATCAAGAACTATTGGGCAATTTACTTGGCAGTCAATACTCAAGCTGCATTTATTTATCACAATGACTGTATGCTACCCTTCATTTTCATCAATGACACTTAAACTATAAATCTTACTTTGATAGCGGGTCTCAATATGCAACCTTTCTAGCGTCTAATCTCCAGATATATATTACACGATTGAATATACCATTGAGCCGACGCGTATTTACTAATCCACTCTCCCTGTACCAAACCTTTCTAACCCTTACACACTTCAACTACATTTCGCCACCACTAAATTCATCTCAAGCATAAATCGGAACCTCACAGCTTTACATATATTACTTCTAACAGTGTTTGAGTTCTGAGCCGTATAATTTTGTTTGATTTCTGGAAAACAACTACCACCTATTGCGGGCCTGTCCATTGCTTAAACATTCCATTATGACAGTATTACTTTAATTTAATATTTAATAAAAAGTTGTTTCTTTTTCCTTCATACATATTCATATTTCCCTTTCAGTTGTGTCAAAAACTAATGTATGATAGCACAATAATCAATTACTTAATTATTCGGACCCGCATTGTTCGTTAACGACTAGGAAAACATCTTCAGTTTGGTAAGAAAGTATTAATTTATTATCATTGAAAGGAAGTGTTGTGAACTGATTTCATCTGCGTACATATGAATTGAAATGTTTCAAATTATAAAGTGATGTGTCAATTTACACGCGTATTGAATATATCTCTAAAAATATTGTGTTTAACATAATATTGACTTTGCAATTGAGCGCACTGCAAAAACTATTTTGCACATTTGCTATTTGCATAATAGAAGCAGTTGCAAATCCTATTTAAATGCTCATATACTACAAACAAAAAACGCTAATAAATCTTACCTTCATATTTCCACCAATTGCCCAAACCTGTAGTCTGATTATTTTGTTAGAACTTACACGTTTTAATGTCAATCGCTTTATATAGGCCCAAACGTCCAATTATGTACTACAATTAACAACTTTTGTGCTTTACTATACTATAATTTATTATTATTGGACTTTTCATGCTTGATAGATTCTATTATATATTCACAGTACTTTACATGTGTTGCATCTATCACAAGTGCGTTAAATATCTGAGGTAGGTAAAATACCAAATCACTATAGCTGTTTAATAATCAAAGCGCTTAAGGCACTGAAGTTGTTCGCTGTTCGCTTTTGCATAATCTTAGACGCAACTCAGTTTTCAAAAGTATGTTATAGCCTTTTTATATCGCAAGTTTGAAATGAACACAACCAATTCAAATTTATAAAGAGTGTGTCTTAAAGCACAGGTCGAGTTGTGGGTGCACTGTTTATCCTCATATTTATGTTATAGAGATAACTTGGACAAAATAACAACAGTATACCTCTTTTTTCGCAATTGGGTGCTGCACTGGTAACCATCTTTAGAATTTATGTTGCTTGCTAAAGAATAACAAGCCTAGAATCATGTACATGTTGTGTTATGTGTATCTAATACTTTTTTTTCTTCAAATAATTGAGCAACAATTTTGCCGACATGACAGACTTTTAATGCATCATGTCTTGTTTTGAGCCGGAAATGAATCATTTCCTAGGCCTAATTAATCCACAGTCGCCAATTTGTATTCTATGTTTTATGGATTAAAGTGTTTTAAGCTTTGAAAAAGCTAATTGCCCTGCTCTTTTGCCTAACTGTAACCAACTTTGAAATTGTATTTCCTGGTCTTAAATATACTGGTCCCAGGCTAACAGGCAACCACTAAACCTGTAAGTTATTCATGATGTAAGATCTGACAATGTATTGAACTCATTCAATTTGCAAGTCTAAATACATTAAAGGGACCTTTTCACGTTTTAGTAAATTGACAAAATTAAACGATTTAATAATTTGGAGAGTAAGGTTGTTGTCGTTTTATTTGTTCATACCACGAGGATTGCTTATATAAAGTAAAAAATACATCTATCATTGTATGAGCACGGATGGCCGAGTGGTCTAAACGATAGACTTTTATTCCAGGGGTCAGTGGTTCAGGCCCAGTTGAGGGAAACATTTTTTAATTTCTTTAATTTTATTCTTGTTTTTTTTAAATGGAGCTTTTAAGATCCAATGTTTACATTTATCAATATTAAGCATTGAATGACAAACTGTGAAAAGGTCCCTTTTAGATGTGAACTAAAAAATGCCACAAGGTAAAAATTAAGAATTCATTGGTTGTTTATTTGATTTAAAAGTGATTTTGTTTATTTTCCTTTTCAGCGAGGTTACTTTGAAGTTATTTTTACTTTTACTTTTTTTTCAAATCATTAATAGAAAAGATAATTTAAGCTTCATTTTGGGAAAACAGGGCTTAATGTATATGCATTAATTGTCATCCAAGTACCAGAGACTCTCTTTAAACGAAAAACACCATTAAATCAGCAAAGTGTCGTCCTTGATTAGCTTTTTCGCAATGCACAGGCTAATCAGTGTGCACAAGACACCACTTACTTGACATGCATTTAGCCCCGTTGTCCCTGAACGCAGCAAATATGTACGAATTTTAATGACAAACTGGCCAATGTCGTCGCACAAACTGTTTAACACTATTGATTACATACACACACTCGCTGTCTGCAGTGTATCAGTGGTGAAGTAAAAACAGGCTAATCAGTGTGCACAGGCAGATGCGGTGATTATCGTTCTGAGCGTAGTTAAGAGCAGACCGACTTGCAACGCGTACTTCTAACCTTAGTTGTTCGCAAGCGAACAACTAAAAACCTGCATGCATGCATGTTTGACAATTAATCAACCAATCCTCGTGAAAGAGCTTTCGCGACTTCCCGATTTAATGTTTTCTATAGAAAACGTAATCTGTTATCTGAACATGACGGATTTCTTATGAATTGATGATGTTCGTTAAGGGAATTGACATCTCGCCTGAACGACGATCGCTCCGCCCACCTAGTCACGTGGCTTAGCGGTTAGAAAACCTAGACAAGCTAACACCAAAGTGGCTTCTTTGCCTGTAGATTGCCTATGGAATACGCGGTATTCAGGATAAATTGTGTGAGCTCTTTTCAACCCTTATAACACTGGTAAAAGGGGTTTGTGTCATATATATATATATATATATATATATATATATATATATATATATATATAATGCAAATGCAAAATATATTTGTTTATACAGGACATTACCTATGCATAACGGGTATTTCGATACTTAAAACACGCTCCCAAACGCTTGCGCGATTACCGAAATCTAACCTATTAATACATGTACGTGTAATGTTGGCATTAGGAATACATTAACCTATCTACACTGGTCTTTACCCATGTTATTTACGAAAATTCTAACGAAACATTATTTCCACATGTATTTGACACGAACAGCGTTTTATATCTGGGATTTCGCTTAAGTTTTACACGCTTTCTGACACCACGCGGGTACCAAAATCCCATATTTTATTACGTATAAAAGTGATTTTAATAATATTAAACATTGCGTATGGGACATTTATCAATCATTATTATTGAAAGTGCAAAACATAAAAGGGACATTTATCAATCATTATAATTGAAAGTGCAAAACGTAAACGGTGGCATTTATCGATACGTTTTTATTAATAAGAAGTAACATAAAATAGTTTACGCTAGTTTCTGACATAAACAGCGATTATTACATTGAGTTCGTTAAGTTACGCGAATACCAATAGTCCCTATTAGTTTACATATAAACTTTATATAATTCATACTTAATATTAACGAAACTCGTTGAATAAATGAGAACTACGCATTCAGCTTGTCTAGAAAATGGTGGGCACGTCGTTAGCAACCGGCGAGCCCGATTTATCGATAGCTGATTGGTCGACCGATATTTAGATAAGAATCTGATTGACAGTTGGCGAGATGTCAATTGGTTTGTAGAAGAAAACCCCTAAATCACGATTTACGGTCAGACTCAATTAAACTTAATATATTCAAGCGAAAAAGGATGAAATAACACACGAAACAGGTCGAGTCCCTGCAGATAACATATAATAAGTAAATGAATTAGTATTTGTCTTGTACAAGTAACACGTTGACACATACAATGAATTTTCGTGATTACTTTTAATGTTTAAAGTCGATTGTTTGCATCGATCTTAAATTCGTTTGAACATTTTTATTTAAGTATTTAATTTCCCCTTGTTTATTCACAAACCGAGTATCTCGTTTCGATCAGATACTGTGAAGACCATTATATACGAAAGCAATTATGTATTCCTAGTTAGATTAATTGTCTGCCTTTCATGCCTTTATATGCATGTAAATGTATGTAGTGTGTATGAATATGTTTTTGTATACTGTATTGATTGTAAATAAAAGTATGAAAACCCAAAAAAAGTTTCCCTCTTGCTGATGCAGCTGAAGTTTCACTTTGTTTATATCATTGTTATTCATATTAATATACTCATGTGATGTAATGAACCTATAAGACATATATGCGTTTCGATACAAATGATGATATAATATTGTTTAAAATAACTAGAACCAAATTCATTTGTCTAGTATAATATGATTTTCTAAAACTCTCACTAGCATTTTCTGAAAAAACTTATTTGTTAAATGTAAACGGCTCAAAGTCAATCTGGTACGATGAGCAACAGGCGATGTTTGATCATGTATGTACGTTTATGTAACAACTTGACACCCTGTTCATTTTGCTCGTTGGGTCTGATCCTGGTTGATTTTGTTAATGATGTAGAGTGTTTGTCTGTCTGTCTGTCTGTCTGTCTGTCTGTCTGTCTGTCTGTCTGTCTGTCTGTCTGTCTGTCTGTCTGTCTGTCTGTCTGTCTGTCTGTCTGTCTGTCTGTCTGTCTGTCTGTCTGTCTGTCTGTCTGTCTGTCTGTCTGTCTGTCTGTCTGTCTGTCTGTCTGTCTGTCTGTCTGTCTGTCTGTCTGTCTGTCTGTCTGTCTGTCTGTCTGTCTGTCTGTCTGTCTGTCTGTCTGTCTGTCTGTCTGTCTGTATGTCTGTCTTTCTGTCTATCTGTCTGTCTGTCTGTCTGTCTGTATGTCTGTCTGTCTGTCTATATGTCTGTCTGTCTGTCTGTCTGTCTGTCTGTCTGTCTGTCTGTCTGTCTGTCTGTCTGTCTGTCTGTCTGTCTGTCTGTCTGTCTGTCTGTCTGTCTGTCTGTCTGTCTGTCTGTCTCTCTGTCTGTCTGCCTGCCTGTCTGCCTTCCTGCCTTTCTGCCTGCCTTCCTGCCTTCCTTCCTGCTTGCCTGCCTGTCTAAAATGTTGGCTGTAGTAGTATTTATAGTGGCTGTCGCTGTTCTAAATTCTATACAATTGATTTTGTTTGCAGTGCAGTTTTAAGTTTGGACCTAATGTTCCTCTTTGAAGATTGTTCATCTTTAAACCATCGAATAATTGATTCGCTTGTGTGCGTTTTCTTTTAAAATCTCGCGATAAATACGTATATCGTTGGTTGTAAACGCAATAAATAACGGTGTTATATATAAATAATTGAACTGATGTCAACGGATTAATATGCCTGGTCATGTAAAATTACTGTAAATTAAAATTATTATAACTTTTGTTCCTGATTAAGTATCATTTTGAAATAAGTCAAAGACTTAGTATATTTAGTAACGTATTAATCAGACAATTATATATGATATCAGATCCAAGCAAACGCACCACATTACGATGTTTTTAATTATGTCCTTAATCGGGTTGTTAATGGTGACTTTCAATTTGTTTGGCAGTACGTATGTTTAAAGCCACACAACTTATTTGGCATAGTTAATTTAAGTATAAATAAGAAACATATTTTATATATGCCAATTAGAATATAGGTGGTTGCAAGGTAGAAATCCGTCTTTTTGCGCTTTAAAACTTAAAAATAATCGCGTTTGTCGAAATTGACGAATACGTATAGAAATCCTCGGTTTTAAAAGCGGTACAGTTTGAAAAATAATAAATTACTTGCTAACTAGGCTATAGATTTAATGACAATTTTGCACACTTTCAAATTGCATCTATATGTATTGATTAACATGTAATTCATTTCAAGGTCAGAGGCTTTAAAATCTAAAGTGTGTGGCTTTAATTATATAACATGAAATTAAGGGTCTTCAGCTTTTATATTCCTGCGGTAATAGTTTTGCGTTGGACTTTTGTTCAATCACATTTGCATAAGCTATTTAAATGACTTGTTATCTACCATTTCATCCTGATAAGAATGAACATGATACATGACATCATAAACGTCATGAATATTATGCCCAACCTTTTTCGTGAAGACAATCGCAAGCCGTTTACAAGATTGTTTTTAAATGGACTAGCATTGTTTTATTGATCAATGCAATCAATCAATAAGATTCATTAAACTGTACTTAAGCAAATTGCAATTTTACTCTAAGAACAACATGTAACAATTACATAATGGTTCATCAAATGCAGGGATAAACAGTGTGTGAATGCTCTCAATCTTAACAAATCTATAGGTTACTACAAACTAATGAGAAAAAAATCGTTAAACATACGTTTTATTTTCTTCGATAGCTGGTGGGATTTGCTGCTTCAATCTTATCCGAACTTGAATCATTTCTGTATGAGAACTAAATAATATATTATTTTTCCAGTTATCTATCTTATGCCCTATTAGCGTTTGATTTTCTGCTGTTTATCACTTGAAAAACTAATTTGAATTCCATTCTCCAAACATGCATCCTCAATACCATAATTGATGATATAATCTGTAATTATTCGCGTGACTAGAGTGCACAATTCATTTAAATGCATAACGCAGTACTATCATCATCATTTGTCAAACGGTTCATAAATTAGCGTAGTGTTTGAACTTTGAAAAACATTATGCTAAATTCATAAAAAAACACATTTAAAAAGCGATTACACATTTGCTTGGCTTACTTAACAAGCTATCTGTCTCTTTAAAAATGCATCATCTGTACACGAACATAGATGGTCCCACTTAAACTTGAACCAGTGTCCGACAAATTTCTTATTTTTCAGGTAGCACACTGGGCTACCAATAAAAATATTTGGTAGCCCATAAAATTGTCCTACAAAATGATAAGAGGCAGGTTTTCATCTTTATTTTATTTCTTCATTTACATATACATAATATGTATACATACATATACATAAAACAGCAAATAGTCTGATGTGCACAGTCAATATCGTAAATTAATGTTACAGTACAGGCACCGTGTACTTAAATGTAAATGTACCAAAGGAAATCATATACTACATGTAGATATTATATGTATGTGCACATGTATGTGTACTGAAATTCGGACAGCACATTAAGTTGTAAACGTAAATAAAGCGTTTAGATGATCAATACGATTGACTTGTATGGTGTTAATCAATGCAATTGCCCCTTTTAACAACAGATACAGAGTTTCAAGAAATCAAGAGTATTAAATCATTTATTTACTTGTGTCCGACTTTAAGTACAGTCCGAATTTACGTATTGCATCCGTATTTTACGACACTTGTGTGCAGTCAGTATACAATACAATAATTGTTTCTATAATGAAGGAACTGATACAGCGTAACGGTAACGATACAGCATGTTTACATTATATTTTATTAAGAGGAAATGTCAATGCCAAATAATTCGATTAGATACCCCGGTACTTTAGTTGAAATTCACAACGAAACTTTTCATGGAAATTAAATGATCTCAATGTTGTACCCGCTACGAAATTTCAAGTTGAACTTACAAAAACACAAGTTTTCAGATAACGTAGTTTTGTTAAACATTTCTTGGACAAAATCAAATAAATATTATTTTTAACATTTTTAAAAGTGTCTCATGATGGAGCATGTTCGTATGGAATAACGTTCTGTTAATTAATCTGCTGTTAAATGTATCTTCGTCATTTAGACTTGCATTTATGTGATGTTTCGGCAAATTGGACAGCTAATTGTAATAGATTTTGTTTCAATAGAATAAATTATTCCACTGTTTTCCATTAGATATAGCAAAGCAATGCGTGTTATTCTGTTTTACACGGTGTCACAGAGTTGACAACCGCAATTCTTTATTTATAGTGTGGCCTCAATTTAGTAACTTGTGGGAACAACTTATAAAGTTGAGGGCACAACTTCATAAGTTGTGGTTTCAACTTAATAACTTGTAGAAGCAACTTTTAAAATAACTTGTGGAAACAACTAAGAACATTGTCCCCACAACTTATTAAGTTGAGACCTAAGCTTAGTAACTTGTGGCCACAACTTCATAACTTGTCCCCAAAACTTATTAAGTTGTGGCCTCAACTTATTAATTTGTTCATTTAACTTATTAAGTTATTCCTTCAACTTAATGACTTGTGGGAACAACTTATTAAGTTGAGGCCTCAGCTTAGAAACTTGTGGCGACAACTTCATAACTTGTTCCACAACTTATTAGTTGTTGCCTCAACTAAATAATTTGTGGGATCAACTAACTAAGCTGAGGCCACTACTTAAAGTTTAACCAATCAGATCGACCGTTTCATCTTTACCGTTTTATCACAATCAGTACCCCTTATACTACTAGGTGCTCGGGTTTGAGCGCCTGTCTGAGCACTATCCCTGTTAGCTATAGATCCCCGGTTCGAGCCCTGTCTGAATACTTGCCATGTAAGCCATGGATTCCAGATTTCAGCCGCTATTTGAGCTTAGAAGGCGAGTGCTCAGTATGGTATGTAAGCGACGGCTCATTGGTTCGAGTCGCTGTGTGAACCCGTAGCTTTCGGTGCGAACGCTCAGACTAAGGTTCGCAACCGGGATCCTCCCCTCACTGTGCAAGTGGTAAGACACAGGCTTGAACCGGAATCCATAGCTTTCAGGGCTAGTACTCAGACTGGGGCTCGAACCCGGGACCTGTCACTGTTGGTGCAAATTCTCACATCGGAATTCAAGCCGTCGCTTATAGGGTAAGTCCTCAAACCGAGGCTCGATCTAGAGACCCGATGCTTTCAGGGCTAGTGCTCGTATCGTGATTCAAACCCCGAGACCGTCGAAAACTCCTAATTAGCTTTAAGGACTAGTGCTCATACCGTGATTCGAACCCGGGGACCGTCGAAAACTTAAGCATCTAGTACTCGCCTCGTAAGCGATGGTTCCCGGGATCGAGCCCCGGTCAGAGCAATCGCCCTTTACAAGAAGGGTCCCGGGTTCGAATCCAAAAACCATGGACCCTCTCTTATGAAGCGAGTGCTTCGGGACTCGAAAACGGGATCCGACGCTTACGTTGCTAGTGCTCAGACCGGGGTTGGAACCCTGAACCCAGTCGCTAACAAGGCAAGTGCTCAGACAGAGGCTCAATCCCAGGATCCATAGCTTACAGGGATAGTGCTCAAACAGGCGCTCGAACCCGAACACACAATAGTACGAGTATAAGGGTACTAACTGTGATAAAACGGTGAAGATGAAACGGCCTATCTGATTGGTTAAACTATGTTGTGGTCCAAACTTAGTAAGTTGTTCCCACAACTTATTAAGTTGTGGTCTCAACTTAGTAACTTGCGACCAGAAGTTATTAAGTTGAAGGAACAACTTACTATGTTGAGACCTCAATTTAATAAGTTGTAGGAACAAGCTATTAGTTGTGGCCACAATTTACTAAGTTAAGGCCTCAACAGTTTTATTATTTTGATCTCTTTTTGCGTTCATCAATGCTATAAAATGTACATCATTGAGTTATTTTATAAGCAAAAGTTTACGTTTCGTCAATTTACCTTAAAAATACATGGCTATATTGATACTTTAATATAATAATTAGCGCTCAAAATGCCGAAGTTAAAATTTTTTTCAGCTTCGTCATTTTGACTTCAATCAATTGCGGTTCATCATTACATCACATGACTGTTTTGAGCTGTTACGATTGGTTAACTAGTTCGTTATTTTGGGGGTATATGCATTGATTTCCCTCTTTGCACAGTATCAAAATCGCGAAATGCCAAAAAGTGTAGGTTCGGCATTTTATATTGGGACCATCGACATATGTTTTACATAGCAAATCCATACTAATGTAATTTAAACGTATTCAGATTCTAGTTCTCTTAAGCCTCGATACACACATAAATAAAATACAAAACCATGAATATAACTTGTGTCAACCCCTTCAAACAATTAATTCAAATCATTTGGAGTTTAAACATGTTTACGGAGCTCCATGCCTAACACACGGCTAGTTCTGAGAAATTTGGTTCTTATTAACCAAGCTCATTATGAGAAAACGTCATTTGAAATGACGTAGCTAAATTGCGCTTGTGTTAAGATTGTTTTATTGAGTGCAAGGTTAATTTCCAAAAAAAACATTTACAAATGTTTTAACAAATAATTGTGTTATGAACATTGGTAGCCATGGTTGAAAAATGGATGCAAACTTAAAATATATTGGTTAAGTTATTTTTAAGACAGATATTGCAATGTTATTACAGTTGTACAACATTGTTGAGCTGATTGAACTGATTTATCCAATTTTCTTCGAACTAAGTCAGAGCAATTAATCACAGTTTTACATGACGTATGTATAGTGAATGGTGTACATGACCAGAAGCAGCAAATATTAGCACGTGGCTATAGAAAAAACTGTTTTAATCAGTTTAATAGAACAGAACATAACTTTATTACGTCTTGTACATAGCACATCGTCTGTCTCAGTCATGTTTTATTTCACATATCAAAACGCCATGTGAAAGGAAACTAATTATACAGTAATAAGTAGTATACATAACATATTGAATAATACATACAGTTTTTGGAAACAATCGCACTTTTAAACAAAATTATTGTGAGGGGTAATCGATTATCATGTTATAATATTTATGAAAAATAAACCAAAATGGATGTGGTTTATCTTACGCATACCATGTGGGTAATATGTTAATGAAACTAACAGTGTTTATATCAACTATGGCAACACATTTAATAATCAGACAGGTATATTTATTATTTCATAATTAGTCTAGATTATATATACATGGGTAATATAGTACAGACGCTATTGGTCGTTAAATATCTGCTTTTGTTTCCGTATTTTTTTTTTAAAGTATATATATATAAATATATATATATATAAATATATATATATATATATATATATATATAAATATATATATAAAAAATATATAGATATATATATATATATATATATATATATATATATATATATATATATATATATATATATATATATATATATATTATTATTAGCTTAATGACCATCATCGACACAGATAAACCATTACAGTAGTCTACAATTTCGACATTTCATTGACCTGGGAATTTGTTCTATAGTTACCGTTTTCCCGATATTTTATACGCAACGCTTTGAGATATTTAGCTGATTTTTTGTAAGTTTGTCTTCCTACAGGACCTACAGATGAAGTGTGAAATTCGTTCCGATCCATTGATATTTTGCGATGTTATGGCCTTGGTCTTAAAAAGTTCCTCTATAATAACCGTTTTTTGGAGGTTTATTACGCAACTCTTTTAGATATTGAACTGATTGTTTGCCCCTGGAAGCAAAGTAGGATGGATTATAGCAGTCAGACTTTCCGTCCGTCTGTCGGTCCGGTTTTTCATTTTGCGGACTTTATTCAAAACGCTTTAATATATTGACCTGCTATTTGAAATGTGAGTCTACCAACATGACTTGACATCAGATGAAGTGTGAAATTAGTACGTGTTTTTTTTCGGTCTATTGAATTTTGGCGAATTTATGGGCCTTGGATTTAGACAAAAAACTTACCGGTTCATATTAATGACAATTACACATATAATTTCATACTAATGACAATTACACATATCATCTCTCAAATAGCTTCCAACCTTATTTGTTTTTCACAAATTATTAGCGTCAGCAATGTTAAAACCTTCGGCCTCCTGTTTAGGTTGCTTCTCTTTTCTTGGCATTTCAAAAAAGACGTGTTACGTCAACCAACGGTAGATGAAGCATTCTGGATCACATGGGGTAATAGACTTATCCCGGAAAAGCACGAGTTTAGAAAAACCCACTAATCACCCCGGTACAAACAAAGCTGGTCCATTATATCCACCAATGATATCTTACTTTAAATCATAACGGTTGATACAGTGTGTGATTTTGAAAGGATTATAAATGCGTCAGCTTTAATTGTACCAGCAGATTAGTGGGTTTTTCCAAAAAGTAGTTTTTTTTCCGGGATACATGTATTGACTGATCGGAGATGTGTGTACAAGGCGATAACAAAACATTGCCTAGGGCTTATCTCCACTGGCGAGTACATTAGCGCTAATCCCATTGTTTATCAGGACAATAAAACACAGCTGCTGTTTTGTATTGAGGGAAAGTAGGCCCTTTTATCACCCCCTGTACGGCGATAATCCAAACGGAGTTGGATAATTCAAACTGAAGAAGAAAACGTCGGCCGAAACTAAAACTGAAACTGAAAGGTAGGTGATTGTTTTATCATTTCTGCTAATTTAGTAACAAAAGGACGTAATTTTTCTACACATGTGATAATAAATGTCTGACACACACAAGCGTTTTGAGTTTTGCAATGATTTAATAGTTTTCTAGTAAAAAACGATAAATTTGTCAGCGGAAAACGCTAATTTTCGCGAAATGCGACCTATATGTTGAATTATTTACACGTTAATCTTAGATCAGTTCGACATAGTTGTTCTGATTTATAAGTCACGTCGATGTTGAATAATCCATGAACATTCAACAGCCGTACAAGAACCGTAAAACCTCAATACTTTAAATTAAAGTATTTCAGCTGTTTTTCAAGGCACGAAAACATTAGCCTAAGCGCTTTGTTACTTAAATAAGTTAACGCTTGATGTTTGTTTTTACATGAGTATTGAGACACCGTTTTATGCCACAGCGACCTTTAAAAGGTACTGGGACTCAAAGGATGAACAGACACAATGTGTGTTTCAAGTGTTTATAATGAATTTGTTTAGCTTGTATAAAGGTGACGTAGTCAATTATGTAAGGTTAATATTAAACAAACAAAATTCGCGTTATATTATGTGACGTAGTCTTCGAAAAATATTACACCTGAATATGCCAAATAACACAATGCTATTGTATGCATTTCGGAAACAAGCATGAACATCGTATATGAATGACTGTTCCTCGATTATATATGGTCGACTTTTATAGCCAAAGTGCATAGACTGAAAATCAAGTTTACACATAGGTGTGGTATCCGGAGAAGTGCCCCCCCCGGAGAACTGCCCCCCGGAGAACTGCCCCCTTATTTTAAAGGTGGCGGAGAGGTGCCCCCCCCCCCATCAAATCGGTAGGGGCGGAGAACTGCCCCCCTGTCAGAATTTAGTAGGCGGATATCTGCCCCCCCATCAAATCTGTAGGGGCGGAGAACTGCCCCCCGGTGTCATATTAGTTATTAGTTACGTAGTGAAAACAATACTTACGGGTAATTTTACGTTATCGCCGTACACATTTTATCCGGTAACAATTTAATTTCAGTACAAGTATATTACCATTTATCGAACTGAATAACACAAATTGTCTAGAGGCATGTGATAATACTGTTTAAGGCCCTTGGTACGCATCTGCACCACTCACTATACATGAATGCCTTGTAAAAGTCGTGTTTTAATAAAAGCGCGAAACATAGTCGAGATCCACACAGGAAACGCGTGCGTGTTAATACTGGCAATGTGTTGCAACTAAATATAGACGTGCAACTCGGTACTTATGGAGGAAAAGTTACATCGGAATTAATTTACATTATAAAGATAGTATTGACCCATGGAAAAAAAGTTAATTGACATATAAAAAAGTAAATTAATAGGCAAGGCAAAGGCAATAATTTAGCTGACTTGAAGAAAAAAGTGAAGTGAAGTTGAATTTATAAGCAATTTATTTATGTTGTTTAGTTAATTCATGTCTTCTAGCACCTTATCCGTCGGTAGCATCGCCAGACCGTCGAGTCGTCCGCAGTTTGCATTTTGAGCAGATCATGTCGACATGCCAAACAAACAAAATCGGTAACAGTTGCTTTAATTAGCAGCTAATAAGGCAGGCAGAGAACTTGTTACCGTTAACGATAAGTACCGCGATCTTTTAATCTTTTAATTGGTAGACCGGACCGACCTTAATTGTTAAGAACTTGTTAGCTTTGAATAAAGCCGCATACGGGTTTATTATATTGAACCGTCCAAATCCGTAATTGGCGAAAACAAACAAATAAATTATTGTTTTCAGCTGGCATAAGGATGGATTAAATTGCATGCTAATTGTTTGTTTTTATTACGGGGAAAATATAAAATAATTCAGCCGCGAAAACTTTTTATTAGCAAAAAGTTATTTGATTTTCTTTGTTCACATTGACGAAAATCACGTGATTATAAAGTTGGCGACGTGACGACGTCCATGCCGAGGTAGGTATTTTATGCCGTTTTATAACTTTTATTACTTGTACAACTTTATATTACTTTTGAAATTTCACTCAATTTCCATACATAATAGCAAGAAAGTTACTGGCGTTATTGTCATTATAATACTCGCTTTATATATCACCGCTATTTCTTTAATTAGGGGGCACTTCTCCGGGTCATCAATTCTGACAGGGGGGCAGTTCTCCGCCCCTTATTAATCAGCAGGGGGGCAGTTCTCCGCCCTATACAAAAACAGTGAGGGGGCAGTTCTCCGCCCAGTGAAAAATCTTTGGGGGGGCAGTTCTCCGGGGGGGGCACTTCTCCTAGAGCCCATAGGTGTCTTATTAATATTCACATTTTGTATTTATTTTATGTTGTGAAGAATGGATGGTGGGAGATATACAGAGTTCAAATAAGTTAACAAGAGTGAAGTTCACGTACGGAAACAATAGATGGATATAAGTCCTCTTGACTGCTTTGAGATTGTATGAGTACATACGAGTTGGATAATTGCTAGAGATGATGAATGTGAAAATTATCTGCCACAACAAGTTGGAAATTTAACGTATGACCAGCAAGGTAAGCCGAAAAAACAGTGATTGATATATAGAAACAGTCAAATAGGAATTGATGTACGGATTGATATACACTGAGTTTGATGAGTGTAACACAGAGATTGATGTGTTGATCACACAGATTTCAATGTGGCACACATACATAAATGTTTATGCGCTCTACAAGCATGCGCAAGTGACAATGGCGTCGTATTATATGCGTTTGTGAGCTAGCTCCCAAATTAATTTGTTTAATTAAAAACCTGCATTTTTTAAATAAGCTTTTAATGTAGATATAAATTTGTTTTAATGAATTCCATTACATTTCTCAACTTGACAAATTTTACTGAAACTGGCTATGGGAAAACGGGCTTAAATGCATGTGCGTTTAGTCAAGCCTAAGATAAGCCTATGCAGTCCATCAATTCGTCAGTCCGTGAACCGTCCCTTTAACGACTTAAATAATTATAAGCAAGGTACTTATCCTGATCAAAATCGGAGACTTATAGTTAGACGCTGTAACAAGTACAATGCTATAATACATGCGTAAATGCAACTATATGATTGTCACCGACAGTGAATACAAATATTTCAATAAACACTTTTTATTAGAATGAAAGGAAATGTTGATAAATTACAACACATTTCCTATTTAATCATATTTGATTTTAAATTTTTGATTAAATATGATAAAATCATATCTGATTTTATATGACAATACACGTTTTTTTAAATAATCGACACATAGTTCGTAAACAAGCGCCGAGGCTTTCTCAATAAAAGCCTTAAACACATGAATGTAGATATCTAAATGTACACTCGCACTCAATTTGTTCTCTGTTTCGCTACTTGCGACTGATGTTTACATTCTCCACTTTGCGACGCTGATTTGAACATTTATTTAGCGGAACGAGCAATGTCTATGTCAGTGTATATTTAAGTAGTTAAAATGAACAATCACTAGAGGTTAGTTTGCCGACTGTTCAATTTCTCCATTAAAACCATGCCATGATTTTGTAAAACCAAGCTACACGCAAAATCTTGAAGCGTAAGCACTTTAAACAGATCAATTAGATTAACTAATCTCGATGTGAAGCCCATGGGAAGCCCGTTGAAATTATTCAGACTATTACTGCATCCCTCGAATATATACTTGTATGGGCCGCGCACTGGGAAAACCGGGCTTAATGCGTGTGCGTAAAGTGTCGTCTCAGATTAGCCTGTGCAGTCCGCTGATACTTCCTTTAAATGGAACATTCCTTGAAAGCGTAAAGTGTCGTCCCTGATTAGCCTGTAAGGAATATTGGACAATCGTGGACGTCACATTACGCACATGCAGAATGCCAGTAGTGCGTTCAGTTACAGCGAACGTTCGCTATAGTTCGCGAACGGTCGCGAACGTTCGCTATTGAACGCTCGGTTCGCCGCGAACGTTCGCGAACCGAAGCGAACCCTCTCGGGAGGTAGTTCGCTATAGTTCGCTAGCGAAACCAAGATGGCGGACAAATAAATATGTTGTATTTGTTCAGTGTAACTGTGATATTTTTTCCTAATTTGTAGTACATAAAATGAATTGAACAATAAACAAAGTGTATAGGAGGTGTTGGGGATTCCGATAATGACGCCACGTTTGCGCATCCTCAAATTTTGGCCGTCAACACTGCGGCCATTCTGCTATTGTTTGCGTTTGATGATCCGCATCGTGATAAGATTTCAATCATTTTCGCGACTCTTTTAAGAACAACAAAATACTCAAAAATTTAAATTCTTTCAGATTAAATAGAATCCAATTAATGAACACAATTAAGGACGAAAACAAACAACAAATTGATTGATTTTATGTAATCAACATAAAGGAACTATTTGAACATATATGTCCGTAAAAACTTATCTTGTTACAGATTAACTAAATCCTCTTGATACATATAATGTTTTTATTTCATTGTTCACGCCAATTTTGACACTCCTTATTTCAGCATTTTTAACCACCCATTGTTTAATTGCCCCTTTGTTCATCAAAAACCGATTATCTCGATATGATCGGATACTGTCCAGACAATTACTAAGAAAACAGGATGTCATAAACCCAGGGACCTATATTTGTATGACTCAGTATGGGGTCATTTACCCCATGTGTCTGGTCATTAAACACAATTTATGATACCTCCGTGTTATCTCTTGGCATATTAAGCCTTAAAGTTGCTTTAATAAAACATTTGAACATATTTAAAAAATAGGCGTACATTTTTCCGAAATGGATAAACAGGATCTATTCAGTATATATATTAGCCAGTTTAAACATAGCACTTAAGTGTTTTATAATGACAATACATTTAAAATATTGTATAAATTTTCTGATACACAATTATCGTATTTAACGGGTTCCTGCAAATATAAACTCCGATGTAATAACGTGTAAAGATCGTGCGTTTTTGCAGTGTTCGAAACATTATCGCGAATCGCGTTTGATCATAATATGGATATAAAGTACTTGGGTAAAATAAATGTATAAACTCCGATTTATGGTATAGTAAAATGCCAGATTTGTATCGCTCATTATCACGACAAAAGAGTTTTCAATATACATGTGCATTCAAAGACAGTTCAATTCGCAAAATATGCAGGTGTTTTTTCCATTTGAATGCTAAAATTTATTAATATTTTCATTAATGTAAACGAAACGAAAATTCATTCAATGTAAAAGAAAATTACAACTACATTTAAAGATTGTAATGTATTGCGCTATTTTAGGGCTTTGTTTTATAACTGATTCAACGCACCTCTTACACTAAATTTCGATCGCTAATTTAAAATTACACTATCGCATCCACACCACTTATAATTATAATCAAATTATTATAGGTTTTATTATTTTTGAAAAATCTGTTAATTAAGTACTTTCTGTGTTATTAGCGATTTCCGCCATCAAAACCGCAATCAATTTTCTGGGAGTCGCCATCTTGAAACGTTCGCGCCGAACTTATCGTTCAATAAGACCGAATCGGAAACGAACTATCATTGGCGAACGTTCGCTGTAACTGAACGCACCGCAGGTTTTCCGTGAGCGCAGCTGATATGTTTTAACAAGCTCAAACATACTAGTTGGTAATGATCTGCATTATAGTTATTATTCTTCTTTTTTTTAATTTTTCATTATTTTAAAAGTATTCAAAGATGTTGTTCAATTACTGACGTTTTATTGTTGGTGAAGGCAAATAAAGCAGAATCGTTTTAATCAATGTTATGATAGTAAACATTTATTTCTTTATTTGTGCATCTGTTATTGCTTTAAGGTGATATAGATTTGTTTTAATTGTACCAAGTGTGCTTTACCAATTTGGCACATTTTTCAAACCTTGCTCCAGTGTTTAAGACATATTTTGTTTCACTTTGCAGTTGTCAGTCACGTATACTGATTACATGCAAATCTATAGCATAATTGGAAAGAGTATCGCACGACAAAAAGCTAATTTCAATAACGTCTGTAAAGGAATTGTAGTCTTACATATGATTTTTAAACACTCGTCCTCTCGGGTTTGCTAATACATTCACGATAAGTAAAATTAGGCCTCGCTCTTGGACAACCGGACTTTATTAATGATAATACTGTGCACAAGCTAATCGAGGATGTCACTTACCGCCTTAATTGGATTTTCACTAAGAATATACTTCCTTCCTGTAAACTCATCCTCTCGGTTTTACTTATTCATGTACGATATGTAAACTCATCCTCTCGGTTTTACTTATTCATGTACGATATGTAAACTCATCCTCTCGGTTTTACTTATTCATGAACGATATGTAATCTCATCCTCTCGGTTTTACTTATTCATGTACGATATGTAAACTCATCCTCTCGGTTTTACTTATTCATGTACGATATGTAAACTCATCCTCTCGGTTTTACTTATTCATGTACGATATGTAAACTCATCCTCTCGGTTTTACTTATTCATGTACGATATGTAAACTCATCCTCTCGGGTTTACTTATTCATGTACGATATGTAAACTCATCCTCTCGGTTTTACTTATTCATGTACGATATGTAAACTCATCTTCTAGGTTTTACTTATTCATGTACGATATGTAAACTCATCCTCTCGGTTTTACTTATTCATGTACGATATGTAAACCCATCCTCTCGGTTTTACTTATTCATGTACGATATGTAAACTCATCCTCTCGGGTTTACTTATTCATGTACGATATGTAAACTCATCCTCTCGGTTATACTTATTCATGTACGATATGTAAACTCATCCTCTCGGTTTTACTTATTCATGTACGATATGTAAACTCATCCTCTCGGGTTTACTTATCCATGTACGATATTTAAACTCAGCCTTTCGGTTTTACTTATTCATGTACGATATGTAAACTCATCCTCTCGGTTTTACTTATTCATGTACGATATGTAAACTCATCCTCTCGGTTTTACTTATTCATGTACGATATGTAAACTCATCCTCTCGGGTTTACTTATTCATGTACGATATGTAAACTCATCCTCTCGGTTTTACTTATTCATGTACGATATGTAAACTCATCCTCTCGGTTTTACTTATTCATGTACGATATGTAAACTCATCCTCTCGGTTTTACTTATTCATGTACGATATGTACAATTTTGAGCCTCGCTCTTGGACAACCGGACTTTATTCATGCACATTAAATGAAGTCCCAGATTAGACTGTGCAGTGTGCACAATCAAATCGATGATGACACTTACCGCTTTAATTGGATTTTCACTAAGAATAAACTTCCTTCAAACAAACATTCATACAACCGGAAAGTGTCGTCTCAGATACGCATGTGTGGACTCCACTGTCTCATCTGGGACGACACTTAACGAACATGTAGTAGACCACATTTTCCAAGATCGAAGCTCAATTGTTGAAGTAACAAAACCAAGCACAGTTCAGCAATATTGATTATCAATTTATCTGAGTTAAAATTTCGCATAATTGCGCTG
This sequence comes from Dreissena polymorpha, assembly GCF_020536995.1. Taxonomy (NCBI): domain Eukaryota; kingdom Metazoa; phylum Mollusca; class Bivalvia; order Myida; family Dreissenidae; genus Dreissena; species Dreissena polymorpha. The sequence continues at coordinate 68,122,877 of NC_068365.1, read as the reverse complement.
TTCAAATGTAACTGTTTTGATGAATGTATAAGAATTAAATTCCTTCTTTAAGTTCAGAAGCCGCTAATCAGTAATTGTTTTAATTAAATTCAACATTACAATCGGTCAAAAATTATTTTAGTTTCTAAATTTGCGAGTACTTAACAACGTTTTAATGCAAAATGATAAGTAAATTTATCATGTAAATATAATTATATTAAATCATTTTATTGTTTACCTCATTTTATTTTGTTTCTTAAAACATCATAGAATTAATGTAAAAACGTCAGAAAACACAATTGTAGTTACGTGTTACTATAATTTACTTAATTTAAACATGTGTAATTATAATTTAATTAAGTTAAAAACGTGTTACTTATCATTACCAGGGTATACGATTCTTTAAATAGCGTAGTTATGCAGACACATTACCCTAGCTAAAAATGAGTAGAAATATAACAGATACAAATGGAATTTAAGACAACACAACTTTACTTAATAATAACTGACTTTTACCGTTCCGCCCCTCTCTTTTTTTAAAACCATCTTCATGAACATGTAAATAATTATGAGCAAGATTTGGTCAACCTCATATCAGAAATGCTCTGAAAAATGCATTCGACCTATGCTTTTAATTTAAACAATTAACTTCCTTTTGTCATAACGAGGGTCCACATATTTACTCATAACTAATATTACTGACAAATATAAACTCATCATTGACTGGCAAGATGGAACTGATACTAAAATAGTAATCACCCAGTGTGAAGCTCTAAGTGCAATTAATATCAATTATCCCGCTATGGGAAAACGAGGCTCAATGCATGTGGGTAAACTGTCGCCCCTGATTAGCATGAGAGGTGCGAACAGGCTAATCGTATATAATACTTTCCGCCTACTTTGGGTTTTCAGCTACGAAGAGACGTCTTTCAAGCGAAAAGTTCCATTAAAGCGGAAAGTGTCGTCCCTAATTAGTCTGAGCGGACTTCACATGTCAATATGGGACGGCATATGCATAAAGGCCTGTTATGCTAAAATATCGTATTCCATATTGTTTTGCGTATGATGCAAATTACGAGAAATGATGGTATCCGTTTTGCGATGGAACCATCGATCACCGATAAGTAATTGCGTTGCCAATTAATTCTAAGACTTGCGTGGGCACAAATGAGTAAGTATGTGCACATCTGTTACACCAACATATAATCAATCCAGTATTTGCACTGAATTTGAGATGCTATTGCGGTAATAGAATACTAATGATAAGAAATAATAAAAAAAAATTCGTTCTTAATATATTCCAATTCCATTAATAAATAGCTTTTGCAAAGTTGATGAATTTTGAACGGGTAATAAAAAAGTGAATGACATTTATTGGTAAAAATATATGTTCCAGTCGACATCGCTTCGTATTGAAAAAATGCCGAATAATGTTCATTATGTTTTTATGCCACATTTAACATTTGCAAACATGTTCAAACAGTTTTATTGGCTTCTATACATGCATACATGTACTTAGAACACTTATGCGATGTTTTACAAACACTATGTAAAGAACACTAAGTAAAATATACTTTAGCTCTATGAAAAATAAGGACACATTCAACCATGATATAAATATGTGTTCCCGAACTTCAAAGTCATTTGTGGGCCTGTGGATAGAAAATATAGTTTGTTGTAACGTACCAAAATTATGTACATATGTATAGTTTTACAATATCAAACACACATTAACTTTTCCCGTCATATAGCATACATTTGTGCAGCGAAAAATACATGGTGGGAATCATTAGAAAAACATTAAAGTTGCCTGCCAAATATTGTCTTCGGTACATGTTATGTCCTAAAAAGTACCATTGCCTTAATACATGTATAGTAAACTGTTATGTATCTATATATATATATCTTGGTAACATTTTTAAGAGGACAGTTATCATAAAAAATAATGTTGTTTGTGTATTAAAGAAATACCAAATTTATCTGTATCAGTACTTTGAAGCATATGATATGGCAAGTATGTTAATTTTTAAAACCTTGATTTATTTTGAAAAACGCACGTATGTTACATGGTGTAAAAACAACAATACCTATATGAACGAAAGTTAATTATACTTTTGAAAGATACATATACAATGTTCAAATTGATATAATTGTAAGAGTATACTCATTATTGTAGATGTTTCCACTAATTTCTTATACTTTATAACATTCAGGACATTCACTCGCAATACATTGTTATCAGCAAATATACATGGCAGACATAATTCAGAATGCACAGACATCACAAAACGTACAAGATAGTAAATGCACTATAAGAAATTCATTAAAGCGGAAGTAGATCATAACAACAATTTTAATATTTCAAAATATACATATACATCGCGTTCCTATTTTATGACATTTGATAACTTATAGCACATTTAAGGCGTGTAAATGCCATCATTTAATAGTTAACCCAGAATAACTTGGTATATCGTATTTTAAACCACTTATAAGACGCAGAAAACGCCGGACGTGCCAAAAAGCGGCATTGTTTGTATCGCGTAGACGCAACGAGACCTCGCATAAATGTAACGCCCTTAGAAATCGGAAAAAACACCTAGCGTTCGGTATGGTGACCGCTAACCAAAACGTCTCGTTTAATACCGTCTTGAAATAATGCTAACTGTAATGCTCACACGGCAAAGTGTCTTTATAGATCATGCGAAAACGGATCTGTCCATGGAAAAAACAGTGTTCTTGGTTGAAGTACCAGTGATTTTGGCCCTTGATCTGTTGACCTCAAAGTAAACGGATGTCGTCCTCTCCTCTCGAATAATCAGGATACTAATATTGGATCTACTAATTCAAATGTATCGTACGGAAACTTTTTAAGTCACAAGCCCCTGTGACATACACGATCGCCTTTTTGACATTTAATTGGATAGAAGTCTTTTTTCCTTTCATAAAAATAGCACACCCATTGGAATGATCTTAGGTCAAAGGTTATATATATTAGCATGCGGTGATGAATTTATGAATAATTGTTATTTTCTACTTGTTGACAGGTATTGATGATCTTCCGTATTTGGTAATTATTCCGACTATTACAACGTCCCGTGGATATATATGAGCCGCGCTCTCGCAAAACCGGGCTAAATACAGATGCGTAAAGTGTCGTCTCAGATTAGCAGAATGTGCAGACCGCTGATACTTTCCTTTAAATTAAACATGCCATGAACGCGGAAAGTGTCGTCCCTGATAAGCTTGTAACGGCAAAAAAAGGATAATGTGTGACAACACATCACGCACATGCATTTAGACCGGTTTGCCGTAGGCGCAGCTGATGTATTTAAGAAGTTCACACATACAAGTTGGTAATGGTCTGCAGTACATTTTTTATTTCGAATTTTAAATACATCTTTTTATTAAATTTATTTGCAGTTGTTGTAAATTACCGATGCTTTATTGTTGATTAAGGCAAATAAAGGAGAATAGTAATCAATATTATGAGAAATATTTTACGATTTTTCTTCCTTTTGTATTTTATAATCGTGGTGATATAAATGTTTTTAATGTACGCAGTGTGCTTTACAAATGAAACAGTGTTTAAAACCTGGCACCCATTCTTTTATACATATATTATTTTTTAAAGTAATGGCACTTGGTTGTCACGTTTGCTGATGTTGTTATGCAAATACATTTGTTTAATTTGAAAGAGTCTCTCACAGCAACTTTTTCATTTAAATTACAATTAAGTATGAACGGAATTAAAGTTTAACAAGTGTTTTTGTATTAAACAGAGATCCTCTAGTTATGCTTATACAAGAATTATTTATTCAATTGAGCCACGCCATTGGAAAACCGGACTTAATGCATGTGCATAGAGTGTGGTCCCAGATTAGCTCGAGCAGTTCTCACAAGCTAATCAGGGACGACACTATTAACGTAGACTGGATTTCACGAAAAGAGGATTTCTTTAAACGCTAAAACACATACAAGTGAAAAGTGTAATCTCTTATTAGCCTGTGCTGACTGCAAAGGCTAATCTGGAACGAAACTTTACGCTCATGCATTTAGCCCCGTTTTCCAAGAATGAGGCTCAGATGTTCTTAGACACTCATCCTCTGGGTTCGTCTTATACATGGATGATTAAGTTTAAATGCAAAGAAAGGGAACACGTACATAAGTTAAAAACGTGTAAGTTGACCATATGCGATTCCTTATATGATGTGTTTATGCAGACACAATACCTAGTTGGACATAAAAAGATAATTAATAATAAAGTAAAATAATAAAAACGGTAGAAAACAAACAAAACGTTTCTAAAGAATATTTCGAAAACTTCATACACAATTTTTTTAACGGAATGTCAACGTATCGCCCCTTCTTGTCTCAAATCACTTACATGAAAACGGAGCGCATTATGAGCACAATCGGTATATCAGAGATCCTGCTGACCATTTATTGTACAAATGATAACAGTTTTAACATACCACATTCATTTGCTTAACAAGGAACCACATATTTTCTGATGACTCAGATAACTGACCAATGTAAACATTCACCTGATTGACAAGAAGGAACTTATCAAAGGATAGTAAACACAAAGTGTGAAGCTCTGAGTCAATTGCATATACGCCGCGCTATAAGAAAACGGGACTTAACGATTGTGCGTTAAATGTCGTCCCAGATAAGCCTGTGCAGTGCACACAGGCTAACCTTAGACGACACTTTCCGCATTAACTGGATTTTCAGATAGGAATATACTTCTTTCAAACGAAAATAAACACAATAACAACGGAGAGTGTCGTCCCTGATCAGCCGGTGCGGACTGCACATGTTAATCTTGGACGGCAATTTACGCGTGTGCATTAAACCCTGTTTTTCAAGAGCGGTGCTTTAATATCGTTGTTCTAATATAGATATATATATATCATGCGAAATGCGAGTAATTAGGTTATCAGTTTGGCAATGGAACTATTGAACGCCGATAAGTCATGCGTTGCCAATTATATGTAAGATGTATGTGGCCGCAACATAGTTAACACCAACTTCTAATCAACTCAGTGTTTATACAGGATTTGAGATGCTCTTAAGGTAGTAGCGGACTTATGGTAAAAAATCAAAATTGTGTTTTAAGTTGTTCTCAATATAATATATTACCAGCAATACATCGCTTTTGCAAATTTGAGGCATGACTTTATGTTCATAATGGTTTATGGTATATTTAAAACGTTTACACAGTTGTGTCGGCATCTATAAGCATGATACTAACTATAATACATTGTTCATACAAACAATATTTAGAACATTAAGTTATATAAAAAGTAGCTCATTTGAAATAAAGGACACATCTAATCAATATACATATGTGTGTCCAACTTTCAACGCGAGATGTAGACTGGTAGATAACAATTAATATAGGTTGTATATAGGTTGTTGGGGCATACTAAAACGATGTTCATAGTTTATCACACATTATCGTGTACCGTCATGTACGATAAAGTTATGGAAATAAAGGACACATCTAATCAATATACATATGTGTGTCCAACTTTCAACGCGAGATGTGGACTGGTAGATAACAATTAATATAGGTTGTATATAGGTTGTTGGGGCATACTAAAACGATGTACATAGTTTATCACACATTATCGTGTACCGTCATGTACGATAAAGTTGTGGAGCGAAACAAAAACAGAGTGGTAATCATTTAAAAAAGATCATTAAAGTTGCCTGCAAACATGTGTCTTAAGTACATATTACATCCTTAAATCTACCTTAAACTAACTATATTAAATTGTGATATATCTAAACATATATTGGTGACATATATTTCGCAAGAGAACTGTTATGATTTTACATTCTAAATATTGTTTGTGTATGAAAGATAAACAAAAATAATCGTTATACGTACTTCATATCATATGATATGACAAGTATTTTAAACATTGAATTATTTTGAAAAACGCACAAATGTAACGTGATTTGAAAAAAACAACAACACCTATTTGAACAATAGAGTGTGATACTCTTGAAGTATACAAATAAAATGATCCTATGGCTATGTAAGAAGTATATTCATAATTGTAGTGGCTTTCGATAACTTCGTTTACTTTATAACATTAAGGTCATTTATTCCCAATAAATTGTAATCAGCTTAAGCATATAGCAGATATGTATCTGTATACACAAGCACTTTACAGAACGTACAAGATAGTTTCATCTATGAGAAAATAATTAAAGTGCAAGAAGAACACATCAACAATGTTAATATTTCGAAATATAGACTGCGTTTCCTTATATTTTCTAACATTTGATATATGATTTATAGCATCTTAAAGACATGCACAGTTCGTATGTGAATGGTGTACTCAAGAAAACTTGTTGTATCGTAGTTTTAACCGCTTATAAGATGCAGAACACGCCGGGCGTGCCAATTAGCGGCATTGTTTGTATCACGAATACTCAACGACAGCTCGTAAAAATTCAACGCCCATTCATAATCTCCTTCCATTTCATAGCAGTGCCCCAGTAAGTTTACGGCAGTCTCTGGGTGATACAAGTTGATTGAATGTATGTTATCACGCATGTAAGACACCAAGTTTCTTAACGCATGTAGCTTATTGTCACGTTCACCGAGTCCTCCATACGTGAGATACTGCATATAGTATAGGAACGGACGAGCATCCACCTCAGCACTGTCCATCCATTGTTTCTCAGTGAAAGTTCTCTGCTTCACTTCCTCGTCAGTGATATTGCGATTCATTTCAAACAATAAAATGAAAGGGGTACAGTGCGATTCCTGTCTTAAAAATTTTACACAGAATGCGAATGGCAATTCACTGTTGTCAGTGTTGCCTAATAGCATATCAGCAAACACCTTTAGATCCCTGTCTCCCTGTATTGATCTACATCCACACACAGCCTTGACCTTGCTGTGATACCTCTTCTCCACATCCTCCAACACTCGAGCTGCCGCTTGAAGATGTCCACTGCAGTATAGCATAGAAGCAAACTTTAAGCGACTAGAAGGTACATCCGAATTTAAGGAATATTGGACACGCCTTATATTTTCGCTGTCAAGAACGTTTTGTAGTCGCAAATAGTAAGATGATTGAACTGAAATTTGTAACGCATAAAAGTGTTTTATCAATTCAAGAGCAGCAGTTTTTGACATGGCATTCGTTGAGTTTTCAAAACAATTGCGAATTACATATTTTAATGTATGCTCGAAGGTTGAATGAGAACTGCTCTGTTCATGTTGGATATATGTTAACACACGGTTCAATCTTTGCAAGTACTCACACTTCAGCAGTAATCTGATGCTGTTATGTAATAATACACCTCTGAGTTCTCCAGCCTGTACAGTATGCCGCATACTACACGCTTGTAACCGACAACTTATATTATCTATACCAATACAAAAAACATCTTGTAAGTTATTCCTTATCAACGAGTCTATATACACTAAAAGGCGTTTCTGCAGCAACTTTGAGAGTTTCCCATCGAACAAGTTCACACCTTCTATGATATAATGCGGAAGCCTTCCCAATCGCAGCCAGCGCCTTAATACGTGTAAACAGAGCAAAAGTACAAACATAAGGTTGTGTTCGCACCACAGACAAGGATGTGTTCTTTCTATGGTGAAAAACATTATAGTTTTACAATGAAAGCTTGTAATAGCATCCCCCACAATGTTAGCAAATAATGATTTTTTGATTAGTTTTAAAACAATGTAACATTTTGTTTGAGTCATATTGAAGCTAAACATCAACATTCGTTCTATCAGGTTTGGAGACAGTCGCCATTCTTCACGCTTGTAATCGCTGTCTGGATGTCCTGCTGGTACCAGGAAACACGGAGCTATCCGTGCAGCCTCGAGAAGCTGAACAGGTGGCCAGTGTTTACCTCTACATCTGTCTATCCAGTGCTGTATTTCAGGAAGAGGTTTGCGTACATGACATGCCTCTACAATATCCCAGTTAGGCACCCGACTCACAGAAGGCCCATTTCTAGTTACCTCCCCTCTATCTCTAGTCACATACTCGATTTTTTGTTTCCATCTTTCAGCGCTTAACAGTATTTGCCCAGAATCTTTCCTTACAAACATGTCATCGGTCAGACTGGTCGCTGGTTCCGGTGTGTTTCCAGCGATGACTTGTAGCAAGTACTGTTGAGGTGGAGTGGTGATGTCGTGGAGCATCAGAAGGTTCCGAAAACCAGCCTTCCAGTCTTCCCAGACGGTCATGATATTGATTCTGTTGCTACTTACTAGAAAATCAATATCAGACTGGAGACCGGGAGTTGTGGTCCCTTCCGACTGGCTCCCGAAATGAAAACACTCAAGGTTCTTTCCTCCTAGTTGATGTGCTATTTTCTCAATGTGTTCCCTCCGCAAGTAAGTTCCCCTCCGCTCCAATACAGTTTCCTTTCCAGCTCCACTGTCGTCAAGTGCGTCAATCATCCGAATAGACAATTCTGTGAAATGCTCTGGAATCTAAATATGCATATATTATATTACTTTCAATTAGTTTTGATCATTTGTACGTATATATTGAGCATAGTTTTGCAATATTTTCGATACACATTGCGTATATTATTTGTTTAATTTCATATAAATTACTTACATGTTTCTGTTGACAACTCTATACTAGTACATCTTATTTTATCGTTTGTATCAAACATGCAGCAGATGAAATTCATCAAAACCAATTGTATTGATAGTACTTAATATAAAATATTTTAAGTATGTAAGTATATTAAATCGACAAACATGTATACGAGAACTGATAAATCCATACGCGCGCTGAAAGATATAAATCAGATATGATTCAAAATCAATAGGTTGCAGTCTTATTTAAAATTGTGATTTGCTCCGTTTGATGAAAGAATATATTTTCAAATGAAGGATGTATGTATTTTGAATGTTTTTTTTTACCGATATTGTGTCATTATGTAAATGTGGATGCCCATGCTGCCTGATTGTGAGTCGGAGACCGACCCGTCGGTTCGCACGCCTGCCAGTCGTTGTTTGAGTTAGCCAGTCAGAAAGTATATCAGTCACTCCTTGTGTCTAGGCTGTCTATCTATATATTTGTCTGTCTGTCTGTCCCGCTCTGCCTGTCCAAAGAAAGACTGACTTACTTCTTGAACGATGCCTGTCTGTATTCTTAACTTCAGATTAGCCTATGCAGTCATCATAGGCTGATCAGGGACGACACTTACCGCCAAAAGTGGATTTTTTTTGAGAGCATTCTTTTAAAAGAGAAGAACACTAAAAAGCGGAAATTGTTGTTCCTGATTACCCTGTGCGGACTTCACAGGTCTGTGCGGAATACACAGGCCGGTACGGACTGGCTAATGTGGGAAGATATTTTAGGCACATGCTTGAAGCCCCGTTTTCACAGAGCGCGCCTCATGTATATATGTGGCTTTCTTGTCTGTCTATTTTTACATTTCTGTGTGGTCAACAATTTGTGTGTCTCTCAGTCAGTTTGCCCGTATCTCTGAGAACGTGTTCTGTATTCCTTATGTTCAGTATAAACTATCGATACAAACAACTAGTTTCAAAAACAAATGCAAATAATATACCTGCATGATTGAAGGTTTTTGTTTGACGCTCTTCTGACACCAATATCGCTTTCCTAAAAAAAACATGAACCATGATTAGCAAAAATTATATACTAGAAATTCTGTTTATACGATTCGAAATTTGGATGATAATATAATTGCAAGTTAATATCAATTTATATAAAAGTACACACCAGTTAATTACATGGTCTACTTGATCAAAGTGATTTGCCTGTAATTGGCTTTTATGGATAATCATATCCAATATATATTTAAATCAGATTGTTGAAAATCACAATGCATTAATAACTTATGTTTTAGAATAAATACATAATTATTTAGTATGCAAGTGTTTCGCTTGTGTATTCGTAAAAGGGAAATATTAAGAGGATAATACACGGCTGAGCCGGGGCGGACAGTGATAATCGGCCAGCAGGGAGCATAACGGCCTGTATTAACGTCTATAATATATAACTAACTTTGTTTTGTTTATCTTTGTTTTGTTTTTCCTCTAAAATGTATAACAGAACTAGCTTTTTGTACTTTTATTTTCATTCAATTGATAACGCAATTTATGACGTTTTTCTGTGACGTAATTTCTGTGACGAAACAGTTTTAGCTATTCGGACGTGGAAGGTTTATATAGAATATGTTGGAGCATCAAACGAAAACAAAAACGTATTTCGGATTGTGCATTTGTCGTTCACAATTTGAAGCCTTGATAAAATTCTTGTAATCCCTCCGACAAGTAATTCAATTTTATAAATCGTATTCTTGGTGACAGTGGGTAACATTCGCTACAATCGTTTAAAGGGGCCTTTTCACAGATTTTGGCATGTTTTAAAGTCATTCATTAAATACTTTATATTGATAAATGTAAACATTGGATCCTAAATGCTCCAGTAAAAACTCAAGAATAAAATTATAAAAAGGAAAAAAAAACATTGCCTGGAGCAGGTTTCGAACCAGTGACCCCTGGAGTACTGCCGAGGTCCTTTAGTAAAAACACTAGCCCTCTCGGCTATTCATCCGAGCATACATAGTCGTGTATTGTAAACCTTATATACGCAATCTTTGTATTTTCACAAAATTTAACAACAACAACAACAGAACTCTCCAAATTATTCAATCGTTTTGCGTTGCAACGCTTAATAATTTTAAGGTTTTAAAATCGTCAAAAGATGCATATAATGGCTATGTTAGACTATGGTAATGTTTCTCGTTTGAGATAATTTCTATGACGATACGCAACCGTTTAAGCTACTATAAGTATTGTGTAAGTTATAATGTTACAAAAACATGCTAACATAACATATAGGATTCTTTGAAAGCACAAACCTTGTTCTGCATCCTTGATTATCTTGGCGCGGCTTCCATATCCACTGAGTGTCCACATCTTGCTAAACGCAACCTGTACTTCTTCAAACTCGTGTAACCTGAACGTATCAAGAATTAATCATTATTAACATGCGATCTGCGATACTATTACGATGCTTCAAACGTTTAAATATAAGGTACATACCCCAATCAAATAAGAAACAATTTAACTCAGAGTAATATATTTATTTAACTTCAAAGCTCGCAATAAATCACATCACGGAACATATCTCATTTCGCGCGTGCATAAGGCTGCACATCACACTTTGTAGCCACCAACGCGAGTTGGCCCCGGTCAAATTTGTAAATAAAGAGAAAATTGCTTAAGTAAGCACTTTTTGAGTGTCTAAATAATAATGAATGTCAGGCTTGAGTTGTGGTGATTTTTCTTGTATGTTTGTAAGTTACCAAAACCTTGGCATTTAAACTAAAGCTGCATACAGGAAGTAGAATTAATGCAATTCGAAAACAGGTGTAATGCTGGCTCCGGACAGTATTTCTGTTGAAAATTTTGCGTATGGACATTGAACTATTACAAAAAATCTAACCCTTTGACCCCCAATTTTCTCCATAGCTGTTTAGGACTTGGTAAGTTACCTATGTAAAAAGCATGCACCTTGCGCAGGGGTCTTGCGAGTGGGCGATTTCTTCGCCCAATTAATCTTCACTTCGCACATTAATATCATGAAGGCGAAGTGATTTCTCCTCCTTTTAATGATTTACTTTGTGCCAGACATGACCGATTAAAATCAATTTGATGTGGAGAATTGGACACAGGAGAATTATCAGCAATAAGTTGCCCCATTTACAGGTCATGCAAAGTTGAACATTCAAAAGAACAGTCTGGAGCTATAACACTTCTTGAAATTGTTAATAGATGATGCCTTGATTAATTGCCTTCTGCTGGCTTCCAATAACTATGATTCAGCAATGTTAAATGGCCCATTAAAACATTACTATTAAACTAAGAAATGATCAAATGGAAAGATGTTACCTAGCACTGGCAATAGATATATGGGGCCCATTTACAGGTCAGATTTGGAATCTCTGCTATAAAATGAGATTTTAAATGAATTTTAAAATTAATACAAATATTTGTAACAAAATATAAATGTGATTGTATGTTGAATTGCTTAAAATTAACAAGGAAGTAAATAGATTCTGAACATTACTGGCTTGTTACTATTGAAGATTATTTGATACACCTGTTCAGAAGAAAAAATAATTAAAAGTACAATCATGATCAACAATCAATGAGAAATAAGGAAAATGTCAGTTTTATACACTTAACATGTCTTATTGTATAAAACAGTGAAGAGTTGATTGAAAGCTGAACAGAAACCACTATCCATTAAGTTGCTGCAAAATATACGTAAAACTAAGATTTATGACGCAAATGTACCAAAATTTTGAGCCTAGCTAGACCCCTGCTTGCGTCTGACGGAAAGTGGCAGTTTATATGTGAAACGGGCTTAAAAAGGCTCGGAAACACACATAATTCTGATGATTTCGTTTGAAATAATCAATACTATATAATTTTGCCTCCACTCATTTGATTGAATGTTCTTGATTTTTCAGAAGGCACACCCTCAACGATTCTGGAAATGTGCTAGGTTTATTTTCTGATTTGCGAGGTGACCAGTTTTCAGACATTGGTTCACTTCTGCTTGTGTACGAGATTGGCCGAGACTTAAACACTGTATATTTCCACCATAGGGAAACATATTTTATTCCGTATTCTGCTTTCAAGGGGCTATGCCATTTAAAGGTGTACCCAAGTGACAAATTCTTTGGAAAAAAACCCTGTTTTTGGTGAAAGTACGATTGTACATGAACTGATACAACTAGCTATATATAACACACAGTTTTTTCCATTCTAAGGTAGAAATCATGTAATAATATGCGGCTTGTTTGTTTGACCCTTTTTACGTTAACATGTTTACATCGTGCTGGTATTCAATATCTCCATAAGTTTGACATGGTCAATAACCAAGCAAGATAGCGCAGTTTGTTAAAGTGGTGTCAACTGTCATATTTTGAATTGCAGCTTAGGCATGTTTGTGTGTGATACTTACTTTTTGTATTGTCTGATTGATTACTAACTTGTTTCTAACAATGTTCATTGTTTAACTTTATAAATTATGTTTTATTAAAGTGCATTTATATAAAAATGTATAATTTGGAAACCCAGTTTTCCCTGCCATAGTCCCTTTAACTTACACTTATGCGTTGATTTGTTCGGAAACAATATATATTTAATGTATTTTATTCCGTTCGCTTAAAGATATTTAAGAAACTGCATTGAACGTCAGCTGATAAATACGCGCCGATTTTAACAAACGTTAAACAACATTCTATATCGGATAAGTGGCAACACTGTTGAAGCGAAAGCGGTGTTCGTGATCAATATATTAGCCACCATTTTGTGTTAGTACTGTTGCTGAACCCGTCGTGGTTAGTTCATTGTTTACAATATCTACCATGTACATTGAATTTGCGATTAAATAAAGAACATTCCTGACTTACCGACACACACATGAATGGTCATAATTATGGAAGCTTTTGCATTGTATATGATATAAAATATGCTTTATTGCCGCATAACTGTTTTATCCAGGCCTTTATTTTTAGATCTTATATTAGAAACAAGTGGGTCAAACGTCCAAGTTTACTTTACTGCCCCAATTATTCGGCCGGATATTAATTGAACAGAAGACAACGGATCATTCAGCCGGATTTAATTTGAAAGCAAGATAACCGATCAAACCCGTAAAACTGAAATTACACAATACAAAAAACTTACAAAATGCATAACAAATGAATCCGTAAAATAACAGCGTTACACAACTATTAAAAATGTAATATTAGGCCTTTAGCATTATACAAGTATTGCATAGATGTACATAAGATTGTACTGTCCATCACTGTGAGCATTTACAATTCAAAACAATACAAGGCAGTACTGAACGTTTAAGGAATGATGGATTTAGTTGAGTTATTCAAATAATTACAACCAAATAACAGCATATCACATCAATGTTCCAATAACTACATTTAACTTATACAACGGTGAGTTCAATTAGATTTGACCAAATATCGAGGTATGCATCATGCATTGCATGGCGTTGTAGATGGCTGTAAAATTATACAAAACATTGGTAAATAAAAAAGGAACTGGGTCTATCATGTATTACACATATGATGATTTACATAATATTGAAGCGGAGAGTTTACATTGAACAAATGATAATCCAAAACACAAAAATGGAACGAATCGTACGAGTACGAACGAACCAAAATCTTATCAGCAAAATAGTAAGAAAATCGCCGAACAGTCTAATAAAAATAGTTTGTATAGTAATTAAATACATAAAAATGTATCAAAATATGCTCTTTCTATTTGTTTACCTGGACAATGAAGCTTGCAAAGGGTTTTTTTAATTTAAGAAAAACGTGACCAAACAATTTTTTGTAAAAATTATAGCGTTGTAAAAATCGGTCAGGTTACATACAACTAATAATCGAGCTAAGGGACAACACAGTTACTCACCTGCGACCTGAATATACAAAACTGTTTTTGCATTTTAAAACTCGGTATGATAATTTGACAAACAATGTGACGTCTAGATTTTTCCCATATTATTATGGCGGCTTATGTTTAATAAATATATAAATAAATATGGTTTTTAAAATGCTCACGTAACACATGTCAAACTCGCCGGAGACATATTACGGAAACATTTAATCATCTCACCAATTTGTTTACGATTGTTCAATAAATATGGCATCTGGGGTTAACAGGCTTTTAATAATTTGAACTATTCAATTAGTGTTTACCTCATATAACCCAGTTTCGAATTTGGTCGATATATTTATTTCGACATTTGTCATCTGCGCAATAAATGTGACCCCTAAAGTGTTCACAAGGTTTCCCTATAGCAATTTAAGAAAAACTTCTACACCTCCTGGCAGCCACGGTTTTCAACGAACCAGAACACGTTTTGAACTCGGCCCTGATATCATTGTGACGATTGTTATTGGATATTATCTCTTTCAAATTGAGTTATAAATGTAACATCTAGAGCGGTCAGAAGGTTTCACTATTCAATAAAAATTGCCCCGCCAACTTTTCAACGGACCTGAACAATTTTAGAACTCGGTCGGTATATAATTGGGACAAATGTTCTGACAAAAAATGTGGCATGCAAAGTGTTCACGAGGGGTTTCTTTCAGTTTACCAAATGACATAGTTTTTGTACTTACGCAATTAATTTTCTTACTCGTTCGATGTATTACTAGCACACATGTTTGATCGATTTTATGAAGATTGTGAAAAAGTGTTGCCTCATGTGTGAAATAAATGTAAATAATGGCGACGTACGGACGAATGAAAAAATATTATCACAAAAAGTCTTAACGTTGTGCTCAGGTAAGCTAAACACAAGTAACTAATAGACCAGTTGATTGGTATTGCTATTGTTAGACATCATTCATGCTCACTGGTTGGAAAAAACACTGGTAAGAGTAACTTAAAATATTTGCATACAGGACAAGTGGTTTTAGTCAATAAATCGATGAGATGTCCACAAATAATCACTAAAACACCTTAATTTTAATGTATGATGTAAAAAGGTAATGCACCAATTGATGAGCACTTATTTAGGACAAACTATTCGGGATTTGTAGCAATGTCGTTGTAGATGTAGTTGTTTATTTAATGTTAATCTTCGGTTTACTTTTGGTTTCGTTTTTTAATTCTACAAAATGGTGCAGTGCCTTATAGATTTTTATATTGTTATTAATGATGGCATAGCGGGAAATACATTTAAGATGTCAAAATGATACAATTTATTTTAAAAAGTAACGCTCAATTATGTGACTAAAAAGTAAAGTCTTCGCATAGATTTAAAAATAAAAGAAGCATTTTCAATTGTATAAAATACATAATTTACCAATGATGCGTTAGGTATCGAGTCGATTCTACACGTTATGACGTTATGACATCATTAAACACGTCACCAGTTATTAGCCCGGATTTTGGGCTGATAAAAAAACTTAAAAAACAAACGCAACAATTGAGGAGAAGAAGATACATATCAATTTGAATGCCGAAAACAGAGTAGTATTTACATGATAAGTAATGATCGACATGATAAGTTATCAATCAGTTTGAATCCAAAATATGAGTAGAATTTACATGAGTAATGATTGACATGATAAGTAATGATTGGCATGAAAAGTAATGATTGAAATGATAAGTAATAATTGACATGATAAGTAATGATTGACATGATAAGGAATGATTGACATGATGAGTTATGATTGACATGCTCAGTAATGATTGACATGATAAGTAATGATTGGCATGACAAGTAATTATTGAAATGATAAGTAATGATTGATATGATAAGTAAAGATTGACTTGATAATGAATGATTGACATGATGAGTTATGATTGACATGATGAGTTATAATTGATATGATAAGTAATGATTGACATGATGAGAAATGATTGGCATGATAGGTAATGATCGACATAATGAGTAATACTTGACATGATAAGCAATTATTGACATGATACGTAAAAATTGACATGATAAGTAATGATTGACATAATAAGTAATGATTGACACGACAAGTAATGATTGACATGATAAATTATTTAACAGTCTGAATGCAAAAAAAGCATATTGAATTATTGCAAATAAAATCAAAACAGTATGTGTATGTAGAAATTGTAGGCAAATCATAAGAAATGTATATTAATATAAATAGAAAGCCTCATAACTGCCACAACATCCATTATTTCATAACCAATTATTTGATTATTTAATTAATTGTTGAGAAGTCTCAAATGTTATCGCACTGTTCATATGTTCGAATGCAACACAACGAATACAATTTACAATTATAGCTTGAACACGGTCGAATACTTCAAATGTAACTGCACATATTACAAATTATATTTTAGCAAAAGATCAAACAATCCGTAATAAACATATTTTATAAAAACCAAAAGTAATACAAATAATAACTCACTTGTTCGTTCGAATTTATGTAATGTGACCATCCGTTGAAATCGAAAGTAACTTGATATGAATTGTACGGTGATTTCCAATGACGCATTTGAAATCGAAAGTAAGTCGATATTGAATTTGCGGGGATTTCCATTGACACAGAATTGTTTGGGTTGTTCCGACTTATTCATCGATTCCTTATTTTTCTTGTAATTATTTACATTAAAATGACGAGTAGTTCATGTTCTGTTAAATAACTCGTGTTTGTTAATACAAATTAATGTTGACAAACACTTAAGTCTCGTGTGAAATCGAAAGTAGGCTGATATGAATTTTACGGAGATTTCCGCTTGTAAGGGAATTCCGTACACAACGGCTCATTTATACCTTAGTGACGTCACGGTATGTCTACAATAGTTGTTTGATGGTGATACGGAGAGCTGACGTAAACGCATTGCGAATCGCACACGATATAAATAAACAAGAAAAGCGCATACATAATGATTAAAGAAGCAAAATCAGACACTGTATACGAGTTAAATAAATTGGTTTTAATTTGATATTTTAATATTGACAAGTTGTCAAACAGTTGTAAATTATAGTAATTATTAAACAGTAAAATCGTGTATTATCGATCTTGTGTTAAATTATTAAAACGGGTGAAAATTTTAAACGGCAACAATGAAAGACGAGTTTAATGCTTTGTGCATTTAGTATATGTGTAAACCATATACCTCTACAGTGTCACATGGTAAAAACAGGTGTCAACATTTCAAATACTGGTAACACAATTGCCCCTTTCAAGACCCACCCCCTACCCGCCAGCCTGACACCATACACCCACCGATACGTCAGTTCGAAGCCGAGACAGTTCACCGACCCTGCACAATGTAAAAATAATAATTGGCAAAAACATCGTACACTGATTTTTTTAACATACGGTTTAAATTGAAAACATTGTACATAGCAATAAATGTCAGCTAATAAAGTTTTACATTTCTTACGGCGGGGAGCAATGTCAAAATGTTTATCACGTATTTTATTATATATGATAATGCTGTTTAAAGTATTTTATATATTGTATTGAACAGTTTAATATCATGCATTATCACATGCCATACCCTGTTTCCCATGTAATATAACCATTACAAATATTTGTATCGTACACATGTGTAATATACTTTTTAAGCGTTTTAATTGGCTAGTTTTCGTTCGATTGACCATTTCGTTATTTTGCTGAAATGACGTTGCAACGTCAAATGACGTCACGAAATGTAAACAACATTCAGGATTTATCCGTATGTTGTCGTTGATATCTATTTAGTTTGCTCATTCAAAAGCATGTGATAAAAAGATCTGACACGCGTTGGCATTTCATACCATATTTTATTAAACTCGTCCAGGAAATTTGTTAGTAAGCTCGCAAAATTCCTGAACTCGTTTAAAATAATATTGTATGATATGACAACTCGTGCCAGATCCTGAATTAATACAAAATGATCATATCGCAGAATGATCAATTACTTAAGTTAAAAACAAAACAAGCCAACAATAAATATAATCGGCATCCGGGCATACAAGCAATGTGAAATACGCTTACCACCCTAATTGTATAAGGAAGACAAAACCTCACCCAGACTGTAAATTCTTATCTACAAATCGCATACAGTTGTTACTTGTGAGCCCGTACAAAAGCACGCCAAATTATTATGTAACACGAAATGTAAAACCCCACCCACACAAAAAACTTATATACAGAGGCTGACAATATATGCCCTTCCGTCAATATCATGTCGGTGAATGAAAACCTGAATTAGCGTTGCAGTCCAAAATAAAACGTATTGCAAGGTAATGTTTTGTTTTACGATTTATATTTATTCCCGCATTCCATTATCTCCTCATAGGCACAACAAACAGTCATGAAACCAGGTATAAACTTCTACCATATACGCAGTAGGAACTAGCCATACAAAAACGTGATTAAGAATACAATACCATACGTTGTTCGGTATGATTATATAACGTCAAATAGATCATAACGGCAACCAGATTAAATGATTAAATCGACGGCACACATTCCGTTCATGGCTATTTCGTTGAAGAGTGTTAATGATTCAATATAAATTAATTGTGTTAATATATATATATATATATATATATATATATATATATATATATATATATATATATATATATATATATATATATATATATATATATATATATATATATATATATATATAGATATGATGAATTCTACCACAGTCGCACACGCATGCACATAAGAATGAGAAGGGAGCTTACTGTGGATTATTACCCCGATATACCAACGGTTGTTAGTATGACGTGAATTTGATATTCCGCGCACTGTTTATGAATGACGACAACGTCATTTGATGTTCAATGTTGTGGTGTCGTCATGTTTTCGCGGTAAAGTGGAGGACGTTCGGTTTCATTCTCATTTATAACTTTTAAATCGCGGAAAAGTTATTAATGAAATCGTGTAAGAATCGAAATAATCGATGTGTAAGCGTTGGTTGTCGTTCCGATGCTTGCTATCAAACCACTCGGGCTACCCCCTCGTGGTTTAATTCCTACGCATCGGAACTCAATACCGTTGGTTATTACCGCAATAACAAACGGTTACCCGTCGACCATTTCTTAAATAAAATATTTTAAGTTGTGTTCAATTTTTCTCAAGTTTTCCTCACTACCTGCCAATATATTTAAAGGCTAATTATTAGAGCCGCGTTCTGGGAAAAACAGGGCTTACGGGCTTAATACATCAGCGTAAAGTGTCGTCTCAGGTTAGCGTGTGCAGTTCTCACAAGCCAATCAGGGGCGAAGAAACTGGATTTTTGTTTAGAAGAATTGAAGGGACTTACTTTAAAATAGAATACCATAAAAGCGGATAATGTCGTCCTTGATTAGCATGTGCGGACTGCAATGCTAATCTGGGACGACACTTACCGCAAATTCATTACGCCCAGTTTGTACTGAGCGAGTCTCATTGAATTATACGGTAGGAGGTTTCAACATGTACGTGTGTAAACTCCACCATTTCATAATAAAATATATGTGCCGTTGAAAGTTCCGCTGATTAAGTTCCATCACAATCTCGTAGCACGTGCATCGTAAACAGGTGCACGCTCATAAACCCGCGATTAACTGTCCCAAACGAACGGATGACATCCGCAAGCCTTCACTTTCATTTCTTCAAGACGACGTTCATTTTTCGTCGAAGTAAAGAACCTAAATCGATCACAGTTTCGTCCGTGTGCAGATGCGCTTGGGAATCTATGCTAGATAATAGGATTACAATGATTTCAAGATCTTAAAGTAACCAGGCTATAATTGATCTACTCGTTATTAAAAACTATTACATATTATAAATTTATTTCAAAATTTGCATTTGCGAACCAAAGTTTCTATACGGCGCGATGTTTTGGACGTATATAGTTTACATACGCATGTTGGGACATTGATAATGAATTATGTTTCACAGTGTGTGTGTTTGTGTGTGTGTGAAGGGGGAGGGGGGGAACGAAATGTAAACTCGGACAAAAAATAACACTTTACTGTATCATACATGTTAGGGTCGTGTGAAATGCACACGCGTCTAGACGATGGCGTGATTAGTTGCGTTCATCTGGGAGCCTAGCGGGAAAGTGCACTTGCATCCGCAGAAGAAAGCTGAGCAGCCGTCAGGCACTATAACCCAGTTAAACAGTCAATAACGTAAGTCATTGATCAAAAACGTTAGATAATTGGAACATAACGTAAGATAATTGGACCATAACGTTTGATCATTGGACCATAACGTATGATCATTGGACCATAACGTAAAATCATTGGACCATTACGTATGATCATTGATTAATCAAGGTATACATTTGAGATTGTTGGCCAGTAACGTATATTTTCACGTAAACGACGTATTCCGATTTTGGAATCCTCCAACGTGACGGCAGATTCAAAAACTCGTTGAGCCTGTTGCGTATGCTTACTATATCTTTATTATTAATGACCGGACTATTTATTTATTTCTATAATTGTTTAAACCATCAACTAACCATCCATCCGAAACTCCGGAAGCTCAGGTAGAGAGTGTGGCGCTGGCAGGCGCTTGTTCGATAGTTGTCCATCGGTGAAACGGAACAACCAGGTTAGTCGCGTGCTTGTACAAGACTTTTATTAAAGGAAGGGTCGTCATCTTATGTTGTTAAAACTTGTGACCCAACCCTTCTGCATTTTCATGAAAAAATAATTATTACTATGGCCAGATCTTGCTGATGACCTCATGCGATTTATTAGCGCGCGTTGTCAGTTGTTAAAATCAGGTAAAATCACTTTTTGAAACAGTAGACAATAGAAGTGACAATTATCGACACTATTCTCGTGATATTATACAATTATTAGTTTGTCTTCGTGTAAATAATTAAAGCACTACCACTAATATGGGTGACCCGACATTTGTACTTTCTACATACAATACTGAATAATATTGAGTCGCGTTCTGGGAAAACTGGCTTATTACGTGTAACTTAAGTGTCGACCAAGAATAACCTGTGCTGACCTCACAAGGTAATTAGCGACGACACTGACAGCCTAAACAGAAGTTTTGTAAAAAGAAGAGACTTCTTTTGAACTCCGTAAAAGTGGAAAATGTCGTCCCTTATTAGCCTGTGCGGAGTGCACACGCCAATATTTGACGACACATACGCACATTCATGAAACCCAGTTTTACACGGAACTAGGCTCAAGCAGTTCTTAAACATGCATACAACACTGCTTCTAGCGTTTGTCGTTGTCACTTTTAAACTTGTATGAAAAATCCAAGAACTTATGCTTGTTTGGAAATAATCGCTTTCTTCCGCGGACTGTATCTTACTATATCCGTTTACCGATGATGTAACATTGTTTATACAATGGATTGTTAACGCAGTCGATGCCCATATTGGCCGATATCGAGGCATTCAAACACTATCAAGTATTCTTTTGAAAATCATTACACATTTTATAAAGGTTTAAATGACAATTCTATTAGTTTATAATCACTTTTGCCTTATTTTTCAGAATAGATAGCCACACACTGATTTAGTATTCAACTTCAAGAGTGTCGCTTGTGTATTCATAACATTTCTTTAAAATGGAAATGTTATATATATATATATATATATATATATATATATATATATATATATATATATATATATATATATATATATATATTTAGCGTTTTTAGGAACAACTGGCACTTAAGCGTTTTTTTTGAGAAATGAGAAATACGAGCCTTTGGTTATTACGGCAATCACCAATGTGTAACGCTTAAACAATCTTCTGTAATTTATCGTTAAACAAAATCCGTGTATTTTACATACTGTTCAGTGATTTAAAACAAAACATAATATTTCTAATTGAATGTAAACTATGACAACACACACATGGCGAGCTGGGCCCGGCGTTATCCTTTATATGACATAATTATACTTTTGTTTTAATTAAAATTTATCACCGTACCTGCTTTCCGTATTTGTTGTTGCATTCAGCTAATCACGGAATTTATGATTATCTCGTTTGAAGTACTCTCTGTGACGATACACACTACTAAGAGCTAGGATTAGCATTTTATAAGTTATAATATTTTACAAAAACATGCTAAAATAACATATAAGATTCGTGGAAAGCTCAAACCTTGTTAGTTTTCCCTGATCCCCTTTGCGAGGCTTGCTTATCCACTGGATGTGTCCCCGACGTGCTTAACGCAACATGTACTTCTTCCAACTCGTGCAACCTGAACGTATCGAGAATAAATCATTATCTCCATGTGATCTGCCAAAATATAACGATGCTTCAAAAGTGTAAGGCACAAAAAAATCCAATAAGAAGCAACATTACTAAGAGTAATATATATGTTTAACTTGAAATCTATGTTCGCTTGTGCATCAATGAAAACAAATTGTATTTAATACACTGCCATCAAGGGAATATGATATTAAAAGAGGTATCCAAGGGACAAAATACAATTTTGGTAAAACAATTTGTGTATCTTATAGATACAACTCGCTATATATAACATCAACACAGTGTTGTTGTTTTTTTATTCTTAGACAGAAGTCGGTTTATAATATGCGGTCTATTTGTTTGGCCGGTTTTATGTTTACATTGTAATATGTTCGCTTAAACCTATTTATGTACCGTATCTATTACACCACGGTGACTCTAATATAACATTTTAATATGTTAACATTCGAAATTGTGTCCCTAAGTTGGTCAGGAGCAATTACTCGCTTTATATAACAAAAACATCAGTATATGACGTAAATATCATGTTATAATATGCGGCCTGTGTGTTTTGCCCATTTTATGTTAAAACGTTAAGGTCGTCATTGTGAGTATCCACTATATTCATAAGTTGGGATGGGTTAATAGCAAGGATAATAACGCAGTTAGTTCAAGTGATGTCCACTGTCATTGTGTGTATAGCTCCTTAAGCATGTTTGGGTTTGATAATCATTATGGTTATTTTCTGACAGTTAACTTACTTGTCACTGTCATTTTGTTTATTTATTATAATTACCTTAATTACTCATATTTTATGAAAGTGCTTATATTAAATACTATATAATGTACATGCCAGTAGAAATCCAGTTTTTCCTTGCTAAAGACCCTTTACTTAAAACGAATGTGTTGATTTGATAAAAAAACAATCAATAAATAATGAAATTATCGGATGATCACTTCGCTTTAAGACAATTCAGATACTACATAATGTTTTAATGTTTTAATAAAATGTGCAAACAATTTTATCTTAGATAAAAGGTATGACTTTGTAAGCTGATGAGGAGGGTGTGATGCATATCTTAGCAATCATAGTTTAGAACTCTAAGCCAGTTTTCACTTATTAGAATTGCAGACATATTATTTCAGATTTTAAAAAAAGATAAAAGAGGAGCATGTTTCAGGATGATTTGGAAAAATTATCGCCCTATAGAGTATTCGCAAGCCTTTTTTACCAGTGCTCTACATTTTGATAAAGTGTGACCAAAACCTGAACTCGGCAAATGTTTCTTCAGAATAAATTAGTGTTCTTAAAAAAAAAATTCATTTTCGAAGTTCCACAAGCCTTGTGAGATATATATGGACTTAAGAATGTTCACAGTCTTTTTCTTTCATTTGAACGTATTGTCAAAAGTGTTTGTTTAAATTTCTTTGACAAACGAGATATGCGATCGGCAATTTATACAGTATAAAAACCAAATACATTATCGTTTAAAAATGTATTTAAGAAGTTGAATGAAGATTAGTCTATTAAGGTAGAGAATTCAAAACCTTTGTGTTTGAATTGTCCTCGTGACGAAGAATTTGATCCCTGTGACTCAAATTCAAACAAGCCCGATACGAGACATCATCAGTACAAAACGTTCAGTTTCATGAATATAGGGCATCGATTTGGCCGCTTAGTATTAACCAGCGTTTTCTATAATTTGTCCAATTGAGCAAGTGTTTTGCCCTATATAGCACAGTTTCGAATTCGGCAGATATTACAAGGGAATTGTTCTGACAAATTTGCATTTAGATGATTATGCTATAAATGTAACATCTTAAATGTTCACATGGCTTTACTTACGAAGACTATCCTTTCTCCTGGCATTGATGTTGTTAATTTGACCGAACAGCCGAATCGAACAATATATCGCGGTGATCATTGTTCTGAATAACGTTCATGAACATTTGGTGACAAATATAGAGGGTTCAGAAGCTTTCTCAAAAGCCCAGTACTAAACTTTTACCGAACCTTTCGCGGCCATGTGTTTTTAACGAACGATAGCTATTTTCGAACTCGGACGAGATATGATCGGGACAAACGATAAGAGCAAGTTTTGCGATGATTGTGTACAAACTGTGATTTTAAGAGTGATCACACTTTTAACAACTTGTTGTTCAGTTATTCATGTAACCTCGTTTTTTTATCCGACGTAACCAATTTTAAAGCTAGGAACCACGGACATCATCACACAAAGCTCACAAGTAAACGTTGTGCTCAAATAAGCCAAAACAAACATGCAACCCATAGACCAGTTGATCGCTGTTGTTAACCATCACTAATGCTCACTGACTGGTTAGCAAACAAGAGCAGTCAGAAGACAGCGCTTTCGACTATTAAAAGTACGTGCCAGTACAACGTAAGCAATCATGGGGATATTGTTCATATTCAATAAGGTCAAGGTAATATATTCATATTCTAACTGGAAGAGGGCCATAATTGAAACATATTGGTCGTTTATGTTTTAAAGAAGTTGTACATTTATAGAGTGCCCTTATGATAGTTACCGAGTGTTCCAATTCTGAAAGCAATAGCTATGATACTTTAGTAGTAAAATGGACCAAAACACAAAACTTAACAAACATTTATATTTTCTAAATATAAAAGTGGCCATAATTCTGTCAAAGTGCCAGTCAGAGTTACATTAATTTGCCTGCTCAGTCCCCTTATTATAGTTAGTAAGATTTGCATGTTTGAAAGCAATAGTTTTGACACTTTAGGAATAAAGTTGACCTAAACAAAAAACTTTACCAAATTTTCTATTTTGTAAGTATAAAAACAACATATTCTTACCACATGCATGTAACAGTTGTCTGCTCTTGTTCATAGATTGGAGTCATGTTGGTAAAAAAACATGCAAAATATAAAAGCAATATGCCTAGGGACATAGAACATATTTGAGGTGGTACGCAAACTTACACATAGATTTATCAATTATGTGCATATTCTTAGTGACAAAAGGGCGATAATTCTTACAATATGCTTGATAAAGTTGTCTGCTCTTGTTTAAAGATTGGGGTCCTGTTCGTCAAGAAGTATGCAAACTATACAAGCAATATGTCAAGAGACGCAAACTTTAACATTCCAACGCTCGCGCTAACGCTCAGGCTCACACCGACGCCGGGGTGAGTAGGATAGCTCCATTATATATATTTTACAGTGATGTATAACACCTAAATTAGAGTTTTTGATAAAAAAAAGACAAACTGATGAACTAGCAGTAAAAAAACACTATTTCGGATGTGTGGTAATGTCGTTATAGATCAAGTTGTTATTTTATGTTAATGGCTTACTTTTTGTCTCGTTTTAAAGGTTGTTATAATTCCATAACCAATTGTGGTTTCTATTCAAATTATGTAAACTGTTTTATCTTAAGTGTGCTGAAATGTTGTTTTTTTTTAAATCTTAATTGTTGGTTGCGATATGTTTTTAAACAAGTGCACTGAGTTACAGTTGTTTATGATGTTTTTTAGTGAGGGCATAGACTGAAAACATTTTAGAAGATATGCAAAACAAAGTTAGTTAAACAAGGTAAATCTTAATCATTCGTAAGATTAATCGCTTTTATCGATCAAAAATAATTGATAAAACCTCGATATCTTGACATTCATGTATCGCTATGCATTTACTGATAAGGTTCGTTTTAATTTAATATAAATTGGTTTACTTAAGCTTACACAGTAGCGAAATTTTGCAAGCTTCAATTTTATCAGCGAGAAGAGTAGTATTGACATGATAAGTAAATCAGCAGTTTTAATGCAACTAAGCATGTTGCATTATAGGAAATAAATTGGAAACAAAGTCGGTGACCCTATGGTTGTATTCATTTTCTCTAAGTATGTTTAGGTATTATTTGAAGACAAATGATAAGACATACCTTCTATTGGAATACAAATCACCAAAACAAACGTTATTTAACGTTAGTTTTATTTAAAATTATTTGAATTTTATCAATGCCATTGGTGGATGTACATGTCTATTCCTTTCGCCTTAAGATACTGCATATACTACCTCATTAACCGTCAATACCTGCCATGTTTTATAAAATGACCAAACAATTTCATCTCATATAAGTGGTAACACTTTTAATGCATTCAACTAATATGAGCTACGTTACCTTTTGTACAAGTGTGAACACATTTATTATAGAACCGTACATAAATGGAACCATATACACCTATTTAACGTTCAACCTCTGTTTACATTTGTATGCGTGCTTAGTTATTTAACTATACTTACGGGTTGTGTTATTAACTTAAAGTATCGAATTCACTGAACCAGTTGTTTGAAAACTGAGTTCAGTTAAACAACTATTCGGTTGTGTTACAATGCTACGTTTTTACCTTAAAATATCAAATTCACAGAACTAGTGGTTTGACAACTGAGTCTAGTTAAACAACCAATCGACCGAAATCGTGTTGATCCCTGCCACGGTAATTGGATTTAAGTAATTTGAAAATGTAAAACAATATATTTAGAAATGTTTATATTATTTTTGACATTTCATTTAATAAATTAGGTTTACATAACAATACATGTACTGTACATTTTAGTCTCGAAGATCCTCATTTAACACTGTGTTTAATTCACCGAGCCAGCCACACGTGACAATCACTTTTATTGTGTTCAAACTTGTTTTGAAACTCGCAACGAATAAATACAGTTGTCATGATTATTATGTTCTTAACATGTCTATCGTTACTGTAGTAAACGTAATCAATTATAAAATCCGTTTAAATAATTTTGATATCAACGATTTTCCCCATGACAAGTGTCTACCGCTCTAAGATGAGACGACTTGTCAATAACGAATTGGCAAAACCACGACACAGTTTATTATACGATCCTCGGGTGATATTTGCAACAGCAGTGTATTAGTCGCGATATTATTCATATACGGGATATTGAACACATTTGTCTTTCAGGACTGCAATACTTCATAAACGTTGCTATTGTTTTCCAAAAACTAATAGGCATACTTACTTTAAGCGACAAATTAGGCTTGAAATAAACGAAGATTAACCTTCTATTATTTTGATAACGCGTATATTGTATTAAACGACGTAAGTGGCAATTGGTTTAAACTAGCTTGCATGCCATGTACCAAGTAAATGAGTTTTCAAAATAATGCTCAGCATTCACATTTAATGTTTTATATAAACGCTAAAGTTCCATATCCAACATTTCATTTGATAATGTTTGTTTATCAGCGGTCAATGAAAACATAGCAAATGCCTTTCTTAAGAGCACATGTGCGTTTCGGTATATCATGTTTTAATTATACATGCTAGATCGAAAGAATATCATTTAAAATTTATATGATTTAAACCACACGTTGTATGTATTAAGTTCAGGTAAAGGTATATGGCTACGTATATAGGTCAAAGCTACCTGATATCAACATGCGCCTACACTGTGATACTTTAAATGTATTAAGACATTGAACGTTATCTTGTCCGTTATAAATTAACTTTATATAACTAGTGGGCTTGATTTACGACATTGAGCCGTTTGAGTTTCGTTATTTAATTATCTGATACGGACATATTAAAGAGGTGTGTTACTTGTCATTTTAACGTGCTATAAAGTACAATTCGTAAAAAACCGGTCTCAAGGTCGGTAACAAGTCATTTCTATGAATGCAATCATACTATGTGCATAATTATAAGTTATGTGGAAGTTTGTAAATGAACATGAATATTATATATATTACTTAATATCAGACAATCGAAGTACAAATTGGGACATACAGATAATATTATACTAGGATAATATCTGTTTTGTCATATACACACAGTTAATCTCTAACTGCATCATCAGAAGTACAACCGTTGTATAGCATTTGGTCGCTTACCTATTGCAAGGTACCTATTGTCGAAAATAAGTTCCGGTAAGAAAATTACTTTTAGACAACACAAATTAACACACAATTAAAACAATGAAATACATTAAATAATAAATCTGGGGTAACCTACTTCGAACGCTCATTTCAGAGCATTGTGGTTTTAAACCTATTTGAGCGAGCTCCAAACATCACACTGGACCAGAGAGTTATTAACAAAATAGTTTGCCTCATTGCATCACAACTGATTGCAACAAAGTTTTAATAAAATAGCATTACAAGCGATGTTAATCTAAGTTCTATTAATACCTAAAACTACTAAATGTTTAAATGAAATTCATACCAACATAATGACACATTAACTACCTCATGTCTTCGATGTTTTCCCATGTTAACCGAAACTAGTGATACTATGCATGTATTGTTATATGCATAGCATGCCATTTTGATCAGACGATGGCGATACGGAGTACGTATACAGATTAAACCGATTTTCATGTACCTATGTATACTTTATTTTAGGACGGTGCCGATAATATAACTCGACCTAGAAATCGTAAACGGTAACTATGGACTTATCATTTGGTAAACAGATTCGTAATTCCAGTATAATTAAGAAATAGTAAACCCCACTGAGGTCCCTATGGCATTATAGTGACCAGCCAGGCAGCCACAAACCGCATATGGACCGAAGCCGTACAGTTTGTGGCTTCCTGGCTCGTCACTATAATGCCATTGGGACCGAAGTGGAGTTTACTATTTCTAATATTACACCGAAGAGTGTCCCCTGAATCATTGTACAGTGTTGTACCGGCTATCCGTATATGGAAGGGAATATCCGCCAGTCCATTCATGTTGCCAAATGACAATTACATATTGCTAATTGACATTTGAATGTCTTCCTAACGTCTTTATGCTTGTTTCTATCAGTTAGTGAAATATTGCATGCATACTTCTTTTTAATGTTTACTCGATGTATGTTAATCACGTATTCTCTCGAGTAAATGACAAATTAATTATTTCTGTTAAATTGTTCATGTGGCTATCTTCTTGTTGCTGAAATATTATCATTTCAATGCTTAGTATTGCTAGAAAATGGCATCTTTTTCAAGTTCTACTAAGCGAAATGAATGAGCACAAGGCAGCAGCTCACATGAAGTAAGCCGAATGCCGAATGCATTAAGACGAATGCATTAGTAATACTGAATTCATACACGACGGAGAACCAGAGTTGTCGGTTGTTTACGGTAGTTTTCGTAAAAGGTTAATATTTAGAACGGTGTTGTATTATATATCTACCAGATGAATTACTCTACCGCGTCGTTTCGAACGTAATTTCCACTGTTCTTATGCAGGTAAAGTTTACTTGTTAAGTGTACTTGTTTATTAGGTAAATTTCAACGATTGTAATCCCCATTTCAAACGTTGAGTTGTCATTTGGTTTGTGATTAAGGTCTATTTGAAGTTAATGGACGTAATCTTGTTTTCATTTGTAAACACGTCAAACGTCCCATAGTATTGTTGTAACGAAAGTGGGTTACGATGATCAAAACGTCTTATTGTTGGCTTGTTTAAATTTAACTATTAATTTCAAACTGTTTTCATCGCATATCTTCGTAACACTGTCATTTATCTAATCAAATCGGTTGATACCTAGGTTGGTAAAATTGTATCTTATTCAAATGATTATTTTTAATTGTTTTTTACTAGTTTATCCCCAATACGGCATAAACATTCATACAAAGAGCTAATTAAAATAGAAAACAATGTGAGAAAAATAAGTATGCACAGTTACCTCATTTACGAACAAAAATAATTATGTTTTCTGGAATTAAATGGTCTCTCTTTTTCATTTCAAATGTTTATATTTCGGATACTGTTTTATACTATAATTAATATATGTTGACCTTCTTACGCCTGTTTCTGTATATTGGGTACGAGATGTTTTTGGATAGGTTCCAGTTGACCAAAAACAGGTATAAGTTGACCAAAATGGGTTTGAGTTGATCACAGTATGTTTTGAACAGTTACCTAACAGGTGTCTTCAAACACACACATTTAATGAAGATTGTTCGTGTATAGATTTATATGGTAGATCGATCTTATTTTTATTTGCATCTATAATGTGTAGCTCAGTGACTCAGTTAAGTTTACGGTTTGTAACTCAGGGGTCCTGGGTTCGATCCTCACGTGCGGTGCTGATTTTTTTCATGGGAGTTTCCTCTGGCGAGACTGCATAGCCCTAGACTTGTACTGGTGAAACCCAGGACGCATAATGTAAGTTAAATACACGGGTAAAAACACCATACACACAAACACATCAAGATGTTAGTACATGTAGGATAATGGGGTGGGATTGATGATTTCCCATAAAGATGGTACTTAGATGATCAAAGCAGATAAGACCATATCTCTGTGAAAAATGTATAGAAACTTAGATCAGCAAGTGTAATATGTGACTACGTAACAGTTATCTCAAATATATGATTATGCTACATAATGGTGACTTGTTTTTTATAAATAAAAAATAATGTACATAAATACATTTGCAGATATGAGCCAACAGCAAAGAACAGCTGCTCTTTTAAGGCAGGTAGCAGATTTGTTGAATGTCAACACATGTGACAGTAGTACACAATACCAGCACCTGCACCAGTAACCTCTGTCAGTAGCACTAATGCTTCGAAGGCAATTTTTGCACCCGACAGTAAAAAGAAGGAGGCATGAACATGCAAATACCGGAACTGTGGCAGTGCCAGAACTGGACTATTTCACCCAGTTGTAATCAGGTAGGCATCACTAAAGAGGCCTGTGCTAGATATTTTGGAACTGCAGTCTATACCACACTAATTCTTTTTTAATGTAAATATTTCTATTGTTTCATAATATTCATGCATATGCATCTTATTTTACTGTGCAAACTTAAAGAAGTCATTTATTATTGAATACTTCCTAATTATTGTTTACAACACCTTCCTGTACTTGTTCTTGAAACTCCCTACATAATTAATGATTAGGAAAAAATCTTTTAGCAGCTAACTTTAAAAATGTTCATGGAATGAGTTCCTTAGTTTAGGATATTTCAAACACTTTTGAATTAAACAAATAATTCCCAAGTGTACCCGTCCTTTTTTCAATTGGGCAAAGACATCGCTGCAATACAGAAAATCAGATTCCACAACACGGCACTTGAAAGTACTGTATACAAATTAACATTTGTATCCAGTTGAGTCATGTTCAAACTGCACAGGTTATATCGGTAGCTCTGCTGGTATCATCATATAATTAAAACGTTTTTTTGCCCGTAAAATCCAAGGTGAATAACTTAAATAAGTTATCAGTTATACAATTGCATATATTTCACGTTTCTTAATAAAGCCTATGCTCTCGCATAAATCAAGCTAAATGCAGATTCCTGGTTACAACTAATGACCACCTGTTGAAGGAGCTAGACGTTACCAGGGAGAGACACCAGCACAAAGGTGAATCAGATTAACTGGATCTACAAGCAGCTTAAGAGAAACCTTCAGGGACCAGTCTAAATGTTCTGATAATGATAATAGAGTGGCATGCTTGGCATGCTTAAGCTCAACATAATATTAGAGATTTTGATTTATTTCACATTATTTTACTTATCTTGCAATGATTTTACAAGCATCTTTTTCACACATCTTGTAGATTGGTCAGCAGATATGTTCTTGCTAGATTTCAATGGTGTAGTTTTTTAGTAAAAATGCCTTTCTATTTTGTTGTGCTGAAATTTAGATCTTAGTTATAATATGTTTGCAGTAAACAGCCTCGGTTAAGTAGACCTGGTACATGTATTCAATCAAATTGAGTAGCGTTCTGGGGAAAATGGCTTTATGCATGTGTGTGAAGTGTCGTCCAAGATTAGCTTATGTGGTCCACACATGCTTATCTGGGACAACACTTTCGGTCTACACTGGATTTTCTTTTTCAAAATACTTTCTTTCAACGAAAAATCTCATAAAACCAGAAAGTGTCTTCCCTGATTAGCCTGTGCGGACCGTAGAGGTTAATATGCGACAACACTGTAGGAACATGCATTAAACCCCATTTTCCCTGAGCAAGGGTCAATTGTATTTATTTCCTTTCAATATTCACATGCCCTTTATTTTAGGATCATAAAGATTCTAAATGCCGATTTATTGTAAGCTGAATATTCAGTTATAACCAAAACGTGGCATAAGATCTTTGTTAAGACAGGGCCCTGAATTCTAACATTTAATGAGGTTATGTGCTTTTCCACACTTGTTCTATGTCTTTTATAAGTAAAAGGTGAACAATAGCAACAATATAAATTGCTACTAAAAATGTTTTCCATATATATTACTCAATTTACATGAAAGTAGTTAACATGTGTAAAAATAAAGTTTTGCAAACAAAATGACGGGTATTAATTTCTTTGTGATTTTATGCATTTATTTTACACAAATTATAAAACCATGATAAAGTATATGTAATTAACAAATATAAATCAGTCTATTTATTGTTCATCCAGGCATATACATATAACCAGACAGTAGTGCAATCTCACTTGTATATGCAGGTTTTTAACTTATATTGCACCAGTGTATAGATTGTTTTAAAAACAATTGTATCAACGTGTTAAAGTTGCATATGTCTAGTCATAAGCAGTATGTGTGGGATACACTAGCAAAAGGACCAGAGTGGTCATTTTGTTTTCAGATTATGTTTAGTTAATGTGTGTTTCATCCTTATATTTATTTAACCAGTATGCCATGTACTACATATATTTCCTAATAAAATTGTAAAAAAGGTTATTCAGTATTTATATTATGCTGACACGCTATTTATTCATGGATGGCTTCATCCACAGTCATTACAAGACACACAGCAACAACATAATTGAGC
Organism: Dreissena polymorpha; assembly: GCF_020536995.1. Classification (NCBI taxonomy): domain Eukaryota; kingdom Metazoa; phylum Mollusca; class Bivalvia; order Myida; family Dreissenidae; genus Dreissena; species Dreissena polymorpha. Next base: position 68,089,384 of record NC_068365.1, on the reverse strand, counting down.
CAAGGTCTGGGAAATGGGTCTTAATGCGTGTGTGTCAAGTGATAATCAGGGCAAATCAGCGATGACATTTTACCTAAATGGAATTGTTCGATAAAAAAAGTATCTGGCGGAAAGTGTTGTCCCTGATAAGCCTGTGCTGCTGGTACAGGCTAATCTGAGAATACATTTTGAGCACATGCATTGAGTCCAATTTTCCCAGAGCCAGACTCAAATGTTAAAGCAATGCACTATTAAAAAATATATCCAATGAAGAGCAGCAATAGTGGTTTGCAATTGATTGAAAATCTCATAATTGTTCAAATAAAAAAGATTTATTCATTATTTACAACAAGATGCAATCATCTTTCCAAAACAACAACACAATTGGCATTTCTTGTAAACTTTAAAAGGCTATTCACACTATATGATAAATTAAACTGGTACGTCCATAAACTTCAAATAGACCCACAATGTTGACTTTTGAAGAGGCACTCGTGTAAAGCTCTTTCTTAAAATGCACGTTTTTTAGTCATCAAGATAGAAAATTACAGTACCTCTTCGACTCCTTCAAAATATATTGGTACATACAAAATTAACACAAACTCATACTGATGTAACAACCGGTGACATGCAGTCTGATTTCTGCTGTAACATCCTTTACACAGTGTGAAAATAACATACAAATATTATTTTATCTAAGACATTTCTGGCTGAACAAAAGCTTTTTATAACAAAAAACATATTCCACCAGTGAATATCAGCAATTATATTTTAAGTTATATCTTAGGAAAAGTCTGGTATAATCTATAAAAAAAAAATTAAAGATCATTTTTCAAATTTCTTGAATCATTCACAATAATTTTCTAATAAACGTTCATTCATGTATATACATGATTTTTAGTATATACATTTAGGACATATTTATAGTACATAATGATGTTATTTATCATGTATTTTGCTTGTTCTAATCGAGCAATAATTTAAAAGCAGACGAGAAGTCTTCTCCACCAAACCCGTGATTAGTCATGATGCGGTAAATCTGATGAGAAAGAGACCCATATGGTGTCGGTCACAATACTGCCATCACTGCGTTTTGAGCAAGACACAGGTCCTACAATGTTGAACATTAATGTTTATGAGCCTTGTCGTGCGAATGGATATTAGAATCTAACTTCAACAGATTCGACCTGAAAAACTGCAGACCAGCCTGTGCATCTGCCTACCTGTCTGCCATAAAGTCACGTAAGGTTTCGTGGTCTCATAAGGGGACATTATGACTCCTTATCAGAGTGTACGGATGGCAGAGGCAGATCTGCAGCACCGCGCTGATATGTCATAAGACCCATGTTTGCATGAGCTTCTGAAGTAAATTTTTCCTTTAGACATTTTTGTGATCAAAATATCAAAGATAACACGCTGGTATATTGTTTATAACTTGTTTGATATGTGGTAAAATGCCGCATTGTCATGAAAAATCTAATAAACTTTAAAAACAAACACACATACAAGATATGCACTCACCTTGGTCATAAAGGGTGCCCTGAATCCACCATTGGAATGATTGCTGGATGGAGCCCCCTAAACGACACCAGGGCCATTGTTTAACATTTTAGAAGATCAGCATCGCCATGAACGCATGTTTAGAACCTTGGCAAGCAACATTGGACACAGCCGGACATATGGATTTGTGAAAGCATACGCACTTACACAAGAACATGACTAATTTACTCATCTCTTCAAAGTCTTTCATTCATGTTAAAGGGACAAAGAAACAATACTTGACTGATCAATTCACGTTATACACTTGATCAAATTTAAACATGTGGCATAGTACCACATTTTAATGCCCCATGATCGAATGATTGGGGGTATATTGTTTTTGGCCTGTCTGTCTATCTGTCTGTCTGTCTGTCTGTCTGTCTGTCTGTCTGTCTGTCTGTCTGTCTGTCTTTCTGTCTGTCTGTCTGTTTGTCTGTCTGTCTGTCAGTCTGTCTGTCAGGTCTGTAAATACTAAATAAACTGTACGCTAAAGTTTCTTAAGCTAGTTACAACAGAGACACGTTAAGCTTTTAAGTTCCTGTTATAGCGTAAATAAATCACAAAAAGTAGAACTTACCTGGGCATCATTTTTCTCAAAGCGTTGCATCATTTTTCTCAAAGCGTTTACAACAGCAATAAGGTGTTCATAGTGGGAATCCAAGCAAAACAATAGGCATTATGTCGACGGGCAAGTTTTTTACTCTATCACCGCTTTTTACGAAGGATTACAAAAATAGTCGATGTATCACGGTTGATACCGGAGATTTTGATTTTGATGTTAAGAGTGATCTCCCGGCAATAGTAATTTACGCTGCAATTTGCGCTGGAATTAATTTTTTTATACTGGTTCCCCTTTCGGATTGTGAACTATTTATAATGGCGGTGTATGCAAAACCGAAGACTAATTCTTAATCAAAGACGCACTAGCAATCGACTTTAGTAGTAATATAGATCCACAAAGATATTAACAGCTTGTTAAATTTAGTAGCAACACAGCCAAATGCACATAGTTAAACAAAGAACGCCGTTAGAATAAGCATTTTACAAATTCCAAAAGTTCAACTTGCAGTTGTCAATTACACACACACAATAAAGATATATATGAAGTAATTATCAACTTATCAACATGCGACATTGAGATGAAATGTTTGCAAAGCAAATGCAACTAGGCAAAATGCAAAGACCATATGAAAAAGAAAACAAATGCAAAAAACATGTATCAGAAAGCATATGACAGTAGTTAAAATGAGAATGTCATTGAACATCATTCCTAGACTGGCGGATATTCCCTTCCATATCCGTACTTTTATTTTTCGTGCAATTGAATGAGCAAACGATGACGTATATCGTGTGACGTAGTTTCTCTGACGAAACACGAAACATTCCAGTTGGAGCTAATTTCTATTGATGTTAAGGACTTGTCGGACGTGGTGTTATTTTAACCGTTAGTTATTTGTTTAAGGCATCGAACGAATGAAAACGTATTTCGGATTGTGTGTGTATCATACATAATGTAACTTTGATAGAAATACAATAAAATAGTGTGATTTAAAATAAGTTTCGATAAAGGGATGGAAGAATAGAAAATGGGAGTGAATGTCGTTTCGACTTTATTGTTATAAGCATTGGATGAACGTTGGCATTGTGGTTAGCGTGTCGTGTATTATAAATTAAGTTGTGTTTTTTTACTCTTGTTAAAGCTGAAATAGTGTCAATGCTGTTCAATAAAGTTAAAAACGCTTCAAGACAGTTCACATTTAGTGGTGTGTAACCCCAAACGGTCCATATACAAAAATAGTGACCGGTCCATATACTCTTTCTCTATCGCATTTTACAGACTGAAACCGGTCATATAGATATAGAAGGGCCAATATCTCTGAGGTGTAATATTACCTTATAACATGACTTACGCTCCATGAGTTAAATACCGTAATGCTCAATTGTGTTTATTACACGGGTGTTATTTCACTAGTTATAAAACTATGCGAATTAGCCGAATCACTTAAAAGATATTCATACGCGCTGTCAAAGTAATCAAAACAAACTGGCGTCAATTGACATATCTGTCAACGACAAGGTGCAGATTGATGGCCAAGGATATGGATCGGAACAAAACTTGTTTTTCCGCGGATTCGCCACACTCTACATGGTGAAAATTATTGACAGTGACTTTGAGGTAGAGATAGAACGGGAACGATTGACCGTTTTGCCGAACGCAGGGACGAACGCCTGACACGCATCGGATGCCGAGACTTGGGCCCAGCAGGATTAATATCGTTTCTGACTTAGATGTTGAGAACTTTAATCATCAACAGACCAACACAAACACTTTATCGAAAACTGTAATGACCTAAAGATAACGAATGCCTTTTTGCGGAACCTGAAATAATCATCATTACTTTGCCGATTTTAGTCAGTGTAAAGAAACAGAAAGGCGACGATTATAAGCTGTCTGTAATAAGAGGAATGGTGCACAGCTTTGATCGCCAGTTACGGAGAAAGGGTTTTGGACAGACACGATCGCAGGGTCCTGTTTTTAAGAAGGTTATTGAAACTTTAGCCATGAAACAGCGTCAACTGAAAAGGAGCGTAAAGGCAATCTCCCTTAAAAGAGTGATCCACTGTCTGATGACGACACAAATCAATTATGGGCTTTGAAACAAGTCGGTGTATCTACACCTGGTACAATTCTTAATACTTTATGGTGAGAACCATAGGGATGTGAGACTTGTTAAGCCAAAAATGTGGGTTAATACACAAAACCCTGATCGATGCACTATTACTGCTTACAAGACTTATGCCGACAAAAGACCATACAGTTATTGTTATGCTGATCATCCTTTTTTTCAATTCAACAACAACTGTTCACCTACCTTCACTCCAGGAAAAAATGGTTAAAACGAAATCTAGTCGGAGTAAACAAACTTACCTCTATGTTGAAACGGTATGGTGAAGCAGGCTGGCATGAATCCTGTCAAACGACTGTCAAACCACAGTTCAAGGAAATACCTCGTCCTACAAATTAAATGACAATAACATTCCTCCAAACCAAATCATGCAGATCTCTGATCATAGAAACTTTGCCTCTATCAATAATTACAGTCACATTAATCCGATCCAGCATAGGAATATTTCACAGATCCTGCACTCGAATTCCAATAAAACACATATATGAATTACCCATTAAATCCCACAACACAGCAGTCTACATCCCTCATGTCGAATGAATCTCGTTTAAATTTCAATGTAACAGGAGGAATTCAGAGTATATTCAGTGGGCCAATTCACGGAGGAATATTCATCATTCATATTCATCAACACTCTAACGAAGCGGGACAATCCAGAAAACGCATATGATGCATCAGGAAGCCTCGTTTTTATCTTCATTTAGATGACGAGTTTAATAAATGCAATACAGAAGGACCACGAATGCAAGATCCTATATCTTGAACACTTTATCCGTAATTCCGTTTAACATGCTATATTGGAAACTGATACAACTTCAGATTGTTCAAATACTAGCAAAAATGTCTGGAATAGTTTAAAATGGATCGTCCAGATATAATTTATATATATACACACGTTTCTTTCATTCTGCAGTTGATATTGTTTATTTAACTTGATTTTGTCTTTAATGTTATTTTATCTCAAGACTGGCTATTCTCAATATACTTTCAATATATTGTCCTTATAAATGCATGTTTTTCAAGACAAAATTGTTTGAATTATAAAGGTTTTTTTATGGTGAATAATATCATTTTAGCACATGCCATATCCACTTTCCCATGTAATATAATCATTACGAAAATGTTTATCTTTCACATGTGTAATATACATTTTAAGAGGTTTCATTGGTTTAGTTTTCATTCGAATGACCAAAATGTAATTTTGCTGAGATGATGTTGCAACGTCAAATGACGTCACGAAATGTAAACAACATTCGGGATGTATCATTATGTCTGCGTACATATTTATTTAATTTTCTCATTTAAAAGCATGTGATAAAAAAGATCTGACGCTCGTTGTCATTTTATACCATACTTAATTAAACTCGTCCAGAAAATTCGTTAGTAAGCTCGCCTTTACAAAATGCCCAAACTCGTTTAATGAAATATGGTATGATATGACAACTCCTGTCAGATCCTTTATATCTTCATAAATGTAATAAAGATAAATACCTCGACTTAGTATTGTGTTTTTTTGTTTGTTTTATTATTTATGTATTACGTTGATGCGAACATCTTATAAACAGATAACGGACAAACATCGGCTCGATAAATAATAATCCAGCTGACAACGGTTAGAACAACAGCCGATGGGCTAATGTGTTCATTCGTATAAACCTAAACTTGTTATATACGAATGAAACATTCCTCCATATATACATGCTAACATTTTATTTCAACAATATTAATAACACATGTTAACACAGCGTTTTTTTAAGTAGTTAATATTGTTGAACAGTATAGTGTTAATATGTATATGATTTATTTTGAACTAAGACTGTTGCTCAAACAAATAGCGAATTTCAATAAATTTGCATACAGAATTTCCGCTTGTGACATATTCGCAATAAATATGGTTCTTTTGATTACTTGTTACGAATTTCACTCTACAAAGTACACTTTCATGAACATCGATATATCAGATGCAACGTTAATTCGAATACAACTTATATTCTTTATCGAGGAAAAATACAGCAATAAGGCGCTCTAAGTTTTTATTGAAAATATGAGTGGTTGATCGATCGAATATCCACTAATAAGTTAAAAGACCTTTTGCTCATCGATGCATGCAGCTAAAATCTGTGTACATTGCACATTTAAAGCATATTAAACAAACTTACTTTTAATACAACGGTGTATCCAAAATATATAAAAGCGAAACGCGTGTGGTTCAATAATTGGCGTGCAGTTTTCGTGAAGTTGTATTTTCGGAAGGAAATGTAAACTTGAAAGGGTAATTTCTTAAATAATAATCAGTGAATAAGTCGTGTCTGTGTTTGTAAAAGCAAGTCTTTACCACGGCCGTTAATCACGCATGCCACCTCTTTTTGAGTTCCATTAATGAATGCGCCAATGCAATTTCCGAGGTGACGCTAAAGACCGGATGTTTTGAAATGTTTTGGATAATTTTACATGGTTATTATGTTTTTTTTCGACGTATATCGCATTATGTTTACAATCGGCCGATGTAGTACAATTCAGCGAAGATTAATTCATCCAAAAATGTACAGAAACACACATTCTCAACCCATTTCAAACCGTGAGAACCTTATAAATAGTGGCATGGTGGAGTTTTAAAAAGCATGTCGAGGAGTTTTTCCTGCGTGACGAGAACACCCAATTTTATCGCTAACGACATCATACGATTGCGTACAACATACATTAGATGTTGCATAAACCGACATATTGGCTTCTAGCCGACGTAGTAGATAATTTTCCATTTTTCCAAAAGAAATGGAGCCAATGCTAAGGAGATGGCGCAAATGATATGAGGTGGCGGCAATGCAGGATGTAATAATTAACAGTTGTATCGCAATGACATCATCACATGACGTACATTTGACAGTTTGATTGGTTGTCAACGCATATACGAAGGCCCAAATCATTACAGAACATAAACACATTTTATAGTAATCAAGAAGTCACCAACATGAATAAAACAAAGTGTATGATATATACCAAAAATTTGTAATATTCAATAAAACAAATACCTTAATGTTCAACATTATCAAAATAATTCATTCACATCAATATTTGTATTCAGTATGATAATTCTCGAAATGAATATAAAATAATACGTCTTCTTGAAACGATGATTTGTGTCCCTTAATCCAAATTTTTAATGTAGTAAAAAGCCATGGTCAACACATCTTAATTAGGCTCATATATCTTGATTTTCCTACTATCAACTCCAAACAAATGAAGATAGCCCGGTATTTTCCAGCTAATTTGTTTGTATAATACATATTCTTACGAAGACGAATGTTTAAATATATCTAGACATTATTAGAAAACTATTTTTTTCTAATTAAAAACGCACACGACTCAAATGTGCTGAAGTAGTAAACTTACAAACACTGTAAGCCTTGTAAACATAATAGAAACAATTACAAACAATATTCACTTTTAAATAGCTATAACTGTGTATTGGCGCAGACTCCTAGTCTGAGCGCCACCTCCTTTGCATTTTGCTCCATCACTTTTTTTTGAAAAATGCAATTTATTTTTTAGATCGGATAGAAGCCGACGTTTCTGTGCAAGTATTAACTTGTACAGGTTCGAAGCAATCGTTGAATGAAATTAGCGATTTAATTGGCTTGGAATTTGCTCACCTAGGCAAACGACAACGATTTGCTATTACGAATTATTCCATGCAACATCTTATAAAGGTCCTCACGTTTTCCAATAGGTTGTGATTTTATGTGTTTGTACATCTTTGGATGAATTTTATAATCGCTGAATCGCACTACATTAGTCGATTTTTTAGAATAATGCGAAATATGTTAAAAACTTAAATAACCTAATCACCGTGTACAATTATCCGTTGAATTTCTAAACATGCGGGCCTCAGCGCCACCTCTGAAGTAGTATTGTCTCATTTATTAATGCATCTCAAATAAGAAGTGGCGCGCGTGATTTACGACCTTGCTATGTGCTAACACTAACTGTGTTTCAAAAGGAGGATGTTGTTTTTTGTATCGATTGTGCCGTGTGTAAGTTGTAGCTACAATATGTAGTGTAATGACAAACTGGAGAGCATATGGTATATCTTCCCGTATACAAAAAAATAAAATCGTCGAATACGTTAACAAACACAGAACTATCTTATCTTTATGTTCATGTGTACATTATATTACATTTATATAAATGCATTATCTTAATATAACATCAGACATATCCCCCATGAGCTAACGACAAATTCAAAATGGCGCTCGCCTGCTTTCAAAAGTTGATGTCTGAAGTAAAATGTTAATGACAAAATTAATTTGGTTATATATATTTATATGAATATTCTGATTGAGTTAAATGAGTACATTTGTTTATCTTGCAATTACATTTTTATTAAATTCTGCGATGAAGACATAAGGTAGAAATTAAAACTAGATTTAAAATGCTTCGTTAGCTACTGATGATTATAACTGGATTATGTCGACGATGATGATGATGATTTAGACGAAGATCATTATGATGACGAAAACCACTACGAGGATGATGATGTTGATGATGATGATGATGATGATGATGATGATGATGATGATGATGATGATGATGGTGATGATGGTGATGATGATGATGATGATGATGATGATGATAATGATGGTGCTGGTGGTGGTGCTGGTGGTGACGATGATGACGATGATGATGATGATGATGATGATGATGATGATGATGATGATAATGATGCTGATGATGATGATGATGATGATGATGATGATAATGATGATGATGATGATGATGATGATGATGATGATGATGATGATGATGATGATGATGATGATGAGGAGGAGGAGGAGGAGGATGATGATAATGATGATGATGATGATGATGATGATGATGATGATGATGATGATGATGATGATGATGATGATGATGATGATGATGATGATGATGGTGGTGATGATGATGATGATGATGATGATGATGATGATGATGATGATGATGATGATGATGATGATGATGATGATGATGATGATGATGATGATGATGATGATGATGATGGTGATGATATGATGATGATGATGATGATGATGATGATGATGATGATGATGATGATGATGATGATGATGATGATGATGATGATGCTGATGATGATGATGATGATGATGATGATGATGATGATAATGATGATGATGATGATGATGTGATGATGGTGATGATGATGATGAGGATTAAATTTATACCACGATTTTTGTTTTTCACTACTGACTCGCCATAAAGATTCAATTGCACGCCCTTTGCTTTTAACATTTCATAAGTTACAATCACTAACAGGGAAAAGGTGTGTGATGATAATGGGTTAGGGTTAGTGCCTTTAGTGAACTGTATTAATTACCGTTTTTATATTACATACATGGTAAATCTGCAATTTACCGGTTGACCTATCTTCCGTAAACGCTTACTTAATTGATCGACGTCAATCAAAATCCATAGTCGGCATTTAACCCCGCCCTCATAAGCATTTTCTTAACGGATAGTGTGGTGAACATCGCAGTTTTTACGAATAGACTGTTACCGGAGAATGTCTCGTGACGCATCTGTGTCAGCACACATGACTTTGTTATAAGGGTTGACAATTCAATACGTGCGCCATGCTATCTCTTATCAGTGTATTAACCATTAACCCATGGGGAATGTTTTGCGATTACGCGTAAAAGTAGTTACATGGTGATCTTTTAAAGTACGGGATACTGATACCTTTAGTTTTTGACAATCGCCCATTCCTTTTGCATTTTCAATTTTAATCGCCAGATGAAAGCTTTAATCGTCTTTGGCGATTTTGGAAATCAAAAACTCTAACCTATAATATCCTGACTTTGATATAAAGTAAGACAAAATAAGTTTTTAAATAATTAAATTAAACAAGGTTTGAATTATTGTAGATTTGTGTCACGTATAGTTGCATAATCACCGCATGAAAAGTGTGTTATAAAGTATACGTATATTCAAATTATACGTATATGTTAAAAAAATACTACGGAAGATGGCATCATATGTGTCCTCACATCGCTTGCTATGAGTATATTATTTCACCATCAAAATGTATGGTATTTTACAATTTGATAAGCACGCTGTGTTCTATCAACAAATTCAAATAACTCTTTGAAAGTCCCGCCATGCGAAAATGGGTGTTATGGCGCGTCGTCTAGCGTAGCTCAAGCCCAATCTGTGCAATTTCGCAGTATGGTCAGGGGCGGCGCTGACCGTTATAAATCAAGCAAGGTTTCGGGGTCTCCTTAGGTATCTCCTTACCATATAGCGAGATGCATGCTGGGCTATAGCTACGCTGACCGCATTTGGCATACGACCCATTTTCGCATGAATCGGGTTTTCACAACTCCTTTTTTTATGAATGAAACATGGAAAAAATACTTTTCGTTATAAATTGAGTATCTCAAGAACGATTTCCATACCGACTGACCGAGTACGGCGGACACTTGTAATACGGCAATGAAACTATTTGCGTCTTATCTTGACATTATACTATTTCGGTAGTTTTTGTTTCCTCATCTTGAAAGCAATACTGTGTTATCAACGTTTATCGATATTCCATTAAGTCTTCTACCGCTCAAGTTCCCAATCGATGTTAAAAGCGGGTTTTAATTGTAATAAAAGTATTATTAAATTATTTCAAAAGTCGGTTTTATGACAAATACAGCGTAAATTCAGACTTACAAATTACTCTATGTTAATTCTTTGTATTCGTTTGCTTTGCATTTAAAACATACACAATGAATCACTTATTTCCAACTTAAATGAGACATATTCCTTGCATTATTATTTTTTTAACTTTAGAAACCATTAACATATCGACGAATACCATTACCTGTTTAGGTTTAAGCCTATTTATTTCAGCTCGATTACATCGAAAGCCTAAGGCTTATTTAGTTATTTTCACTGATTGGAGTTCAAACATGAAATATTGAGAAGAGCGGGTACCAAATAGGTAGCTTAATTGTTACTAGGCGGATTATATTAATTACTACACGGTGACCTGTTGTCGCAAGTCATTCACGAATATATAAATAACGCAACTTAACACACATCTTAATTGATAAAAATACAAAGTTAAACATATAAAAACACTCAAGAACTAGCAGTAATGAAACCGTTTTATAACACATAGGCATTAATATATAGCAAAAATTGTCAAACAATGTATCACCAACAAACGAATTTGACGAAACACAAACATAAAAAACAAACCCTACAAAGTAAATACATGATTAAATAATTAGTTTGAAGACTTGTACATGTTTAACACCTAAAATGCCGCCATTTTTTATTTGTTTCATGACGTTCGGACTTTGAGAACCTGCCAATATTAAATGACATAATTTGCATTGCTAATAAGTGTGTACTATTTTTCTTTATTAACTTTAAAGAGGTTCTTCCAAAGTGCAGTTTGTATTTTAACTTACCAATACATTTACTGTACTGATTGAGCCTTCACAAATGTCATTCAACATTATGATGACTTAACAAATTCTGCCATGCATATGAATAACATTTTTTATTTTGTTTCAACGTTTTTTGATATACTCCTTGACACATGCTACTGATTGTTTACCGCGATTTGATGAGACGAACGGCTGATAAAGGGTTGAAGATTTGAACAAAGAACGTCATGGTTTATCATAATTTATTCCCGGGTGATATTTTCAAAAGCATTTTTATTGGTCGAGATAAGATTCATGTGCGGGAAAGAGAACTTATTTATCTTCAATATAAGATGACTGCAATATAACATAAGCGTAGCAATTGTTTTCATCATACTTTCATATTGGTACACTAACTTAAAAAGACACATACAATTTTGAAATAAAATAAGATAAACATTCTATACTTTTGACAAAGCGTTTACTGTTTAAAATGACGTCAGCTTCATTGGTTTACAAATAGCTAGCACGCCATAAACCATACATATTGTTTCTTAATATTGCTCAGCATGCAATTAAAATATTTGCATATTCATCAACACACATTTATATTTCCGTCATTTCTTGAAGTGTTTACATCATAAACAAATTGTTCCAGTTTTTGGTGGCAGACGTATTTAAACTAACGAAATTTGTCAATGAAAATAGAAATGCGATTTCTTGTCTAAAGAGTACATGCGCGCTACGTTATGTTATCAATTGTTCACATGTTAGATAAATCGATATTTAATTTAGATCTAACTTAACATAATTGCAATCACACATTGTTTATATATTTAGGACAACGTAGCTAGCTACGCATATATGTGAAAGCTAACTGATAGCACCATGCACCGTCCTTGTGATACGTTCACTTCATTTATACTCTGGCCGATATCTGCTCCTTTATAAATACATTTTACACAAATGGTCTGTTCGATAAAGGGCATTTATCTGTTTTGAATTTGTTATTTAATTCCTCGATTGGTAGGGCAACATCTGATTAACTATATCAAAGGTTGTATACCAACAAATTGTACTTGTTATAAAGTGCTCTGCGTAGACCAACGGTAAAACATACGTTCAAATGAATGCACTGCTAACATGGGCATAAATGAACGTTTTTAGAAAAGTTTCAACCAAAAAATGTATATACAATATAGTAAATGTATATGCTATTTCATAGTGAAACACGTGCTAGCAAAGGCATACAATTAACTGAATGTCAGAACAAACTACTCATTCGGCTTTAAAGATAAATTAAAATTGAAAATACCTCACCGACACTGAAATATCTGCTTTGTTATCTATGTATGAATTGAAGTTTTAGCTGCAGCATCAGTGTCCGTAATTACCTACTCGTGTTAATACTTAAGTATAAAGAATAGACTGAGATTCAAGACATCTTACCCCAAAGTGTAAATAGATTTATGAAAAAAGGCTTATGTCATACGCACACTGTTCTATCTGATGAATGGTGTAACAGTTTTAAGAATGTGTGTTATTCTTAGACGTAAGTCTAACAATTGGATAATGAATATGGACCTAGGAGTGAAACGATATTACAGCATGTAGCCATTTATTAATGGGAATGTACCTAGTCCCAAAACAGTGTGGCACATAATAAATGTAATACTACAGGAGGAGACTATGACAAACTCAATAATCACACAAGCAATAATAATTGGACTAACATATGTTAAACGGTCCATTATGAGAGGTGGATTTGTAAACCGGTTCGAATGAGCTCTTAACCCCGCACTTGGCATAGATGTATGTATACATCTTTAAGTGTAAATTATTATGTACCTTATAGCATCGCAATTCAAACTAAATAACAATGTATGAGATAACGATTTTATTTTTTTGTAATTCTTATTTAATAACCACGAAAACGTACACAATTAAATATATATACCAAAAATATTACACTTTGTGAGGCATGATGAAATAAAACTTAAAAACGTATCAACCACCATTCGTCCTCGATGTGTTCAGATGATTACCGAAACGTGATGATAACAGTGATTATCTGCTGGTATCATTATATTCAGACCATTCCATTGTAATCATGTGACCGCTTTTTGATAAGACGAGTTGCCGATAATGAGTCGAAGTTTTGCATACTTATGACAAGGTTTATCATACGATGTTCGTGTGATATTTGCAGCGACAGTGTACTGATCGAGATAAGAGTTTTGTACGGAAAAGAGGACATATTTGTTCTTGAGGACAGAAATATAAATACAACGTAGCAATTGCATTGGAATACTTACATGAAAAGACAAATAAAGTTAGAATGTGGTACAGCAAAGATTAAAATTCAATTATATCGTGCAACCGCATTTTGTATTAAATGACGTCAGTGAAATGTGCTTATAATAGTGTGCACACCATACACAATGTATATATTATTTTATTATATATAAATATTTTAACATAAAACTTCATATCCACAAGCATATATTGACTTACCCTTTATTTTATTTAAAATTAAATTAAATTTAATTTATAAATTTAGAATATATTGTATTGATATGCAGCTTTCTTCAATAAAAGATATCCCAAAGAATTGATATAAGTATGTTTTAAGCTTCGTGGCGCAAAAAGAAAAGGGAGATAACGGATAATGTTATGAAATTTACATTAAGGCTTCTGAAATAACACAATTAATATATTTTTGTAGATGTTTGCGTTAAACGATTTTAAGACATTTCGGGCATCATTTTGGGAGCCCTTCTTTTTCTTTTCTTTTGCTTTTGCTTCGAGGACATGAATATTTGTTCTACCTGTTTCAGGGGTGTTTATATTGTTTATATTGTAAATAAATTTCACTGACCCATTAATCACAAAGAAAATGTTACCTAAAACATGTAAGAAGCTCTGTCCATGAGTTATAGAGAATATATATCGGTGAAAAGGAACAAATACTCTCAACATGTATGAATTGCGTAGAAAAGATTCTATTTTGACCACAATAGAAGACGTATTTTCCTATTTTACTCACGATTAGGCTATTTGTGTAAACCTTAACATTATAAAGTAGTTTAATGCCATTTATTCCATTTTGCCAAGGGTACAGAAGTATTTGTCCTTCAACATTGTATTAAGTTTCGCACAATTGTTTGTAGCTTTGTTATTTGTTCCTGCGACTTTGTCGCGAACAATTGTAGTTGTCTCACGGTCTCGTCCGTTTGCCATGTGAGTTTGAAAATGAGACCAATCCAGTAAAACAATGTCAGCCTCGAGCCTAAAATATTTTACTGAAGATTGCACTGCTCAAGTTATGGCTTTTGGGAACGAAACCAACAAAAAAGGTAAACGTCGAACAAGACTTGTTTCTAACATTTATTTCGACAGTTGTCTATAAGACATTGTCCGGTTTTTTGGTCCGATCATTTCTATGTTCTACTGGTTCCAATGTAGATACAATTTCAGGGTACCAATCCAAATGGCGACCATTTTAGTTATGTGTACAATGCGGAGCTGGAGGTACATAGGGCAGGTGTGGAAGTGGTTTCGCGATACGTACCAGCATACACCTGGAAAGTATTAGAAATAACATCGCCATCGTGTTTAGTCAAGGCCTAGACTTTGTTATCTTTACATGAATTGGGAATTCATTATGGGAGGATATATAATATTATCTTACAAAAGAAAAGTCTGAGCCCATTTGGTCAGTTCAAGATATGTTTCTGTGTTCAAGCTACAGTTGGCGCACTTATTATTGCAGTTACAGGCATATATTATCTCCTTCTTTTGAATACATTTAGCGGGCGATATTAATCGACACATACTTGGGATATATTTACCTACTCAAACTCATTACATGTTAAAATTCATTTAAATGTTGTTTCAAACTGTTTGATGTAATTGTAGCTGAGTAGGCTTTAATATAGTTCGGCACTATATATGACGTGGTTGTATGTGTGAAAGGAAGAGCACACGGCATTAAACGACATGTCCAGAAGAATAAACCGTTTGAAGCTTGAGACGAAATTCCTTAGGTTGAATGATTTTTACATGACACTCATCAATATGACTTCGAATCAGTAGTGATTTTGTTTTCGTAATTTTCCAAACAACCTGCCATGTTAATGCATATTAGACAAACCAATTGAATTTGATTTAATATTCATCTTTAGAAAAGTCTCTTAACATTTACCCCATATTTTATATACTCGCATACGTAGAAAACAGTATGACGATAGGAGAAAATGCTCATTAGCAATTTCTCCTTTTGCTGTAATCGGCTCATAATTACAAAAAAGTATTCATTTTCGTTTTAAATATTTATTTGCTAGTGTTTTCTATTTTGACCAGTCCTAAAATATAATACGGAGTTATGTAATAATGCTTACATCGAAATTTTGCCCGTTACATCGATGATAATGTTTCGCCATGCTAAAGTTGTCCATAAAATCTTTGACCACAGCCGGGTCCGTCCAGTTGGCAGAGCGAACGTTTTCAATCATCTGTAAGAAAAGAAAAAACAACTTTCAGTTTGATCAACGTTTCATCCAATTCCTTCTGAGCTATTAAGGCTCGGTATCTTATTGGTGAGACATATTAAATATAATGTATACAGTTAGTTTGAAACCGCAAAGGCCTAAAACAATAAATGCATACACAATTTGAAAATTTATAAAGTGTAAATTGTCTAAAACACATCAATTAAAGTGATATTATGGGCATCTTACAGTTTATAGGTGTCTATCGCAACCGTTTTTTATTTTTGGTGTTTTCATTGCATATACACTTATATTTGTTCATGCAGCATCAACAAACTAAAACAATATACAAGAAGGAGAAAAATAATGCATTTTAATAAAAACCGTACTTTTGTTTGACAGCTGATCATGCATGTACGATGTGTACGTACATTTAGTTTCAGTGCGTTTTGTACATTCGACAAAAAACACGTTTTACTTTTACGGATCATTTCGCCTTACATGACTGGGTGGGTCACGTAAGATTTTGAATATAAAATATATTTTAATAAACAACTAGTAGCAATATGAGTTGCAGATAATCGGCCAGTAACCACATTTTTACTAACTCTTATGACCTGTTATTTCTTTTCGGCTCAATTCAATAGTGAAACATGCCCATAATATAACTTTAAATCAATAAAGTCGATGTTTAAAGCGTTTTATATTTACATATATTGCATTTGAGGTACACTTGATGATTGACATACATACTACTTTTCAATTGTGTTATGTTTAATATGTATGTTCTATGTAAGGCACGTGGTCATTGACTTTTCATTCGTTTGTCTTTTCATGCAATTGTTGTATTGCATTTTCTCTTCGCGTTTATATAGAGAAAAGGCTTAACATTTTTAAGTAACTAATACGGCTCACAGAATTTATTCGGTTTCGTTAAAAAAAGGACGTCACTTAAAAAAATGTGACAAGCTGAAGTAAGGACCTTTTTGAAAGGAATTCTGGTAAATACTTACTGGTCGGTTCGGGATCTCCTCAGGGAACGATCTGAATCTTGGAAGTTGAAATCGTAGGCCGGTTCGTATGCCAATGGCTTCAGTTCGGTTCCGTAACGGAAGTGACGTGTTTTCATTGCACGACCAAGAAGATGGGAATGACGCATATGACTGAAAGCCTTGACCTCCTTAACATTGCTGTGTTTGAGTGCCTGGAAATGCATCGTTTATGGGATTAATGGATATTGTGTTCCATTTATTGAAACAAAAAGGAAATTGCCCGATCATATTTCCAACAATGCCCGAAGGGCATTATTATAAAATGTTGATCAGGATTAGTATTGAATGTACCAATAAATGTAACAAAACATACATTAATCAATTATTGCTTCAATTTCCGAAGAACAGAAAAGATTATTAGAATGAAAGACAAAGGAAATTATTTCATTGTGATACGAACGAACTACGATTCTGATCAAGGTATATGTTTAAACAAATGAAATACGTTCATTTTACAGTTGAATGTTATGACTGCTATTATAAAGTTATAAAAATATATCTTGAAAGTATCAACCCTTTCTCTCATGGTTTCTTTTCAGTAGACATTCGATGTCTGAAACATTTAGACAAAAGTAGAATGTTTCTTAGAGAAAAGTTATTTCTTTTGTCCCTGCAAACAGAAGCATATAATACTATACACCAAATGCCAACCCTTTCCCTAAAGCACGCTCTCTCTGGCTACTTTGCTTTAGATGTAATTTGACGCGGTTAAGCAATTCGATAATTTGGATCATCATGACATAATTATATTTATGTCTCAATGTGATAATATGTAATGTTATCACTAAACAGTTATTCCTAATGAAATTTTTCATTTGCCAGGATGCTTTAAAAAGTGTCTGCCGCACAGTAATTAGAACGATGTACAAGTTTGATCTTATGATATGCATTTCGAGTTTGTGAACTAGCATTAGTCACGTTAAATATAAATTTCTCTTGCCACATCCTTAGGTTATGTCTTTTGGGGATAAATTGTTTGCACCGATTTGATTTAAATGTACATCTTTAACATGCTCCTATGTGAATAACGATATCCGTTATAACCCAATTGAACTTAAAATGTACGCTTCATTTAGAAGTGTCAAAAGACAGCATTTATTCGGGTGATAATTCATTTCTCGTTAATAAAATAATCGAGTCCCAGAAATACGTAACACGATTTCTCTGAAATGTGATGATGCACTTCACTCCTAGAGGCCGAACCTCAGTCGATACCGAGTCCGACTTTAATAACATGTGTCGTGAGTGCGATTCCCGGCTCGGTCAATATTTGTTTCCGACGTTTAATGAAGTCAACGTGGCGAAATAGAATTTTCTGTCACCTCAAGAGTGTTCACACGGGAAAGCCGTCAGTGTCTTAGAAGGAAAAGTGTCGAGTCCTGCTGATTAAATACCAGAAGCATGGACAGGTGAACTGACCGCTGTGATATAACTAAACGAAGAAAAAAATAGAAGAAAAATCCATTCAAGTGCTCTCCTAAAGTAACACTTGCTGCAAGTATTTAAGAAATAAAAGTTTTAAGGTAGTAGATGCTTAAAGGGTCCGCAACATTTTGGATATAGAGCCGTTAAAAATGTTAGCACAGTCTTCCAAATGAATTCATTTGGAAGGCTTTGTTAACATAAAAAACGTCAGTACAACCAAATAATTGCGAAACCATTAGGCATCTACTGCCTGACATCAGCCAGACAAACACCGACTCACTTCACTGATACAGCGATCCGTGCAGTACCCGGATTAAATAAAGGCGGGAAGGCCTGGCGGAATGACATGATGTGGGTTAATGGTGACCCCGATTTCCAAAAGAGAGGCTTCGTTCCTCCTGAACTGCTTGGTCAGTGTTATCCGAACACCGGAATTGTCAATCACGCCGGTCTTCTGGGTCGGGTTGTCATAATGAGTCTCCATCAAATAATACTCGTTCACATTCGGATCTTCTAGGACAGGGAATCCGACATCTTCTGGGAAATAAAATACCTGGAACAGAAGATAAGTTATTTATATAGTTTTATATTGACTAAAACTTATACCAGAGTTATAAATTACATAGTGTCGGTATCGATCCAAAAACTCGTAACCCTTGTGACAATAGACCGATCATTCACTCTTTATAAACCGGTGACATAGGTTAAAGAGCATCTGCCTCGGGTGTGGGATGTCGTGCTTTTGATCCCGTTCTGGTCGCTCCGAAGACCATAAAACAATGGAAGTAGTGGCTCTCCCCTCCCCGATGGCGTTCTTGGCTACAGGAATATCATTATGACGGGATAGCCAGTTCCAGGTTGAAAATGATAGTACTGGTTGGGAGTCAGGGAGCATTAATATGTGAACAGCTTTTCATTATTCTACTGAAATACTGTTGAAAATATTGCGTCAAACAATTGAACCAACTTTATACTTCGGTAAAAAGTCATGCCGTAGTGGGTCGCCCGCAATTTTGTTTTTAGTCTTTTTGAAGTCATTTCTAATAATAATTGACACTAGAAACGAACATATCTTATTGTCGAAGTATTATTGTAAATGTATTATATCAGTTCGGCCCTCGGGGTTAAATAAATCCGATACTTCGTCTCCTCCAATAGCCCATGCGATTAATGTGTTTCTGCTGTTACTCGGGAAGGCCGGGGGTCTGCCGCCGAGGCACTCTCCTTATGCGTTCTCACTCTGCGTTCGGCTCACGTTCTTGCAACGGTTTACCTGGATGTGATGAACGGTTTTCTCGTTACACGGGTTATAACCGGCTCCAACTGAAATGGATATATTAAGATAAATCATCCATTAACAATGTTGTCCCTACAGACGCATATTGCGTCTTGTAGCAGAGGCCATTTCAATATAGTGAGAAATGTAAGAAATTGCGCATCATGAACATTTTTTTCCTTTTGTTCAAATAAAAGTTTCTAAAGTCGAATGATTCGTAAAACTAGCAATTCTTAAACGCATCTTGATTTAAATTGATTCACAATTCACTGCTGTATTATAATCACAGGTTCGTTATAAATTAATCATATGGCCATTTCGAATTTCTATGGAGAAGACGACGATGGCGAAATCCGCAATTCGTGAAAATACTAGCAGAAATGTATGCAAATATGACGATTTCTCAATAATCTTATAATTTAAAATATGAGTTAAAAATGGAACTTTGGTCAGCAAATCTATATAACTCATCATACAGTTAAGCGTGTTTTGATAGCAGTACAGGTAAACATGTTCAATAATAAGCTTCGTTTTGAAATTATCTGACGTTTCCTGTTTCGTATTCACTGTTGACACTAACTTTGTATAGAAACCTTTATTTATTTGCATTACTGTAAAACTACCAACGCAAAGTCCCATTTCAACAAGAATTTGAGGGGATGGGCCGGAGCTGTAGTTATAACTTTTGGCTCGACCGCTTTTCAACGGTTACAAGTGCATATAAAATTAATTAATAATTAACAAACAGTTCCTGGTTTAAAAAAAGTTACGATTGGGATCAATGGAGCATAAAATTCTGAACTGTTGCCGCTATATATGTGAAACCTGATTTATTCAAACAAACTAACAAACTTACTAACATGAGTACAGTCTGTAAACTTACAAGAGAAAACCTGATATATTGTCTTTGTTACTAAGTGTCATTTTTTGATATAAATGAAACCGAGTATAAGATAATATTGCGATGGGAAATATCATTAGAATGGGGTAAATATTGTCAAATTAAAAATAGTTATATCTGAACAAAAACATCACATTATCATGAAAAATTGTCATTTTCCACAATTTAAAAGTACCTTCTGATTTCAAAATTGGCAAGTAACTTATTTTCACACTTTGAGTAGCAAATTAGACATAAATGTATGCCTTACGGTGGTAATTTTTTAATTGTGGTCGCTTGGTAAGGTTGGTCGGTTAACCACAATTATGTTTTTGGTTTTTTCTTATTTTTTTTCTTTATGTCCATGCCTATATCATGTGCCATTAGCTTTGGCCTTCAAAGTTCTTTTGTTTAGCATCATCACACAACCTTCCCTTTACTGACATTAATCTAAACAGCTCACAAAGGCTGTATTTATTCAGCCTCAGCAATAACTGTGGATTTCTCATTTATTTATCTAAAGCAACCGGCCTTGCCTTTGCCGACAAACATTTCACCGACATTCCCTTTCTCGACATATATCATAAGCAATTCAAGCAAGACAACACGTAACATCGGTTCAAAATTGGCCAAATTGCAGTCCGACGTTGTGAACAACTTTGCTTAAACCTTCGGCCAACGTACAACCGACGAAATATGTTAGGAACGTTATAAAGGTGATCGCTGTTTACCTTAATCATGTGGTGTTTGCCAAAGTCCGTTAAGAAGAAACCCTTGCACAAGTAGGTTGTGGTTGCGTTCGGTAGTAAATTGTCGCATAATTTATGTATTTCATGTCGCATAATTGGTGTATTTCATGTATATTCCTTGTTCGGTGTAACTGAATACATAATATCTGTCTTCATGAAGAAATGCATAAATGGGCATCATATGTCGTCGTCAAATAAGACGAAAAAAATGCACCAAGTTATGGCCCATGGCTGGGTTCACTAATTTGTTATGTCTATTGTAAACACATGCAGCACTGTTAATTTGTGTATATTTTCATGTTAAATGACAGGTGACAGTTAAACAAACGTGGTCTCGCTTAATTATTGGCATATATATGCACAAGATATGTAAGTCACACATAAAGCCATCCCGTATCAGGTAATTCAACTCATGTTAAAGTCAATCATCCAGACAGCCGTCACCCAATTTATTTGTCCATTATTGTATAAATTGGCATCTGCGTTAAATGAAGTGCAGTCTTACTTAAACGGCCGAACATACAAGTCGCATTATTGCTGGCTTTCGCGGGATGGGCCCATTGCGGGCTTCGCATGTATCTTGTATTTGACAAACATTTTGGAAACGTTGTGTTGTGTTAATAAGCAGAAATAAAACGCAAAGAAATCAGAAATGAACTTTGTTGGGTACTGTGTCTTTTCCACGAATGATACGTAATTACGTGACACAGTACATTTTATGGAGCCGTGTACCATGGATACGACCGAAGTACGATCACAAGTGCGATCACGTGCCGAAAAAATGAAAACATCACAACCACAACGCGATATGAATTCAGGTCAGTTGTTTGAAACAATTATGGCAAACTTGGAGAGGGAATTTCAAAATTTATAAAGTAGAAAATGAAAGTAAAAGGCGTCATGACAACGAAATTTTTAAGAATTGTTTTAAAGAATTTTATGTAGTTAGATGTTAAAAATAATAATGATGATAATTAATCATGTACGAAGAAATTATGCAAGTATCAAAATCATACAGTTTTTCATTGATCTGTAGTTTTTCTAAAATATCGGGAAATTAAGAATAAAATTAATAAAAAAGAAAGTAATTTAAATTTACAGAATTTTCTGAGTTATAGAAATAATGAAATTAGAGGCGAACAAATCATTGAGAATATTTAAAGAATTTTGAATAAATTATGTATGATTATAATATAGATTGTATACGAACGTGCGTTTTTTGCGCACAAATCCATTTTAAATTGTTGGTATTTTTTGTAAAATTCCATTTAATTAAAACGTACAAGGAAATAATAATATCTTATATAGTTTTGTTTATTATTTTAATAAAGAAACTTTGGCGGTGGTTTTATTTGTTAATATAATAGAAAAACGGAGATGATACACATATTCAAAGAATTTACCTAGAATTTTACATTTACGGAATTAAGAATTAAGAATTTAGAAATTTAGATTATTTAAGACAGTTTCGTTTATTATTTTAATAAAGAAAATAAGGCAGGTTTTGTTTATTAGAATGATAAAGAAAATAAAAGAGGACGAATAAATAAAATTATTGGAAAATTTAAAAATAGTTTTCCGAATTGTAAAAGAAAGAAAATATGAAATAAGAAAAATAATGTTGATTGCGAATATGAATAGGGCAGACACAAAAAAAAAATATTATGTAAATATGTATATACGTCATTGTGTTGATGCAAATATATGTAGGATATCGGTAATATTGAAGGTCTTGAGTAATTTTAAGTAAGAATTTAATGCGATCTGACGCTATACAATATAACGATATGTACGCATTAAATTTCTAATATAATTGTTTAAGGGTTACAATTATATTTTATGAGCACGGCTGACTGATCAGCGTTCGGACATACCGAGCCCGATGTTCTGATAACCTTAGCGTCCTCATGAGTTAGAGAATTTACCCCTGTGCCATCGAAGCAAATTACGCTATGGACAGAAGATGCGATGTCGCATAAGAATTATTTGAGTAGTTCGATTAGGAGCAAAGACCTGAATTTTGAAGTATACCGATACGTGTTCTTATATTATGAATGCATATATATAAAAGTCTGCCTTGTCATATTTGCGCATTTTTACAAGTGCACAGGTCAAACATGTCAATAAATCTATGCCCAACGGCAAAACTATAGTGATAAAGACGAGGTTTATGAAACCATGATATGAACAGGTACGTCTATCATTACCCATTACTCTAGGTCAATAAAGTGGCGCGCGCCTGTCAAAAATTTACTGGCCGCACGTGCGTAAAATGATTATGCCTAAGGAGGTACACAAGTCATATTAAGTAAATGGCTTGTCAGATGTCAAACTGTCATGTACTTATCCGAAGTTTGTTTTGAGGAATTGACTAATATTTTTTCGTTGTAAAGAATTTATTTTTTTGAATAAGATATCACAGTAAGTTGTCATGACGATATTTAACAATAACTAAGGGGATATTTATAAATGTTTGCCATGATTTTGAACAACTGATACTTGTATCACCACGACGCAGATAAAAATATCGAGATTTGAAGACAACGCCGAAGAAGAGCGACTTCGCGAGACAACGCCTTCCACAACGAATAGAAGAAACAAACAACATAATTAGAATGGAACATCACGGCGTTTACTCTCAAAGTGAATACCTGGTTCTATCGCTAAAAGAAGACCAACGCCAGAAGATTTCGAAGGACAACAAGTGACGCAACACTGGACACAATACTTGTGACGTAAAACACTATAGAGTAGATGCAGCCGTTCAACTGTTTGACGTGCGTAGATAACGCATTTGGAATGATACTTCCGAGGCCTAAGACATCAAGGAGAACACTGCTATAGTTAATACCTCGTGAGCATTATGGCCAATAGAAGATCTTAATGTCCCAAGAGAAATGAAGACGCTGGAACCAAGAACAAAAGTACAATCAACAACAACAGAAACAACAATGCGATCACAAAGGTTTTAACATACGTCACAATTGATAAGCAACGCGGTACGCATCAACACCATATCCAGAGACAATATCACGATGGATTTAACAACAGAAACAACGACGTGATGACGGCTGGTTCAGCGACAAAAACAACAGAAACCACGATGACATATCCAGCCTCGATGTGAACCTTGATACGCAGATGAGTGCAATCGACCACGTGCGATTTGCCTACACAGCTTGGCGATAGATAGAGCTTCTTCACGACAGCAATGGTAGATAACATCACCCATGAATCAACATAGACAGAAAACAACAAACCAAGACATCTACTTGACAGCAACAGGTACATATTCAACCCGGGCAATACCTTCTTCGAATGGACAGCACAGGAGGTCACTAGTCAAACAACGCCTGTAGTGTTACGTGGACAATCGATCAACGTCATTTAACATTGATACATGATATTGTAAGACACTTGTCATTCAGGATTTGATCTTTCTAAAGATTTTAAATCATAAAATATAAAATCTTTCTTTAATGAAAATGAGGTGTGTCGCATAATTGATGTATTTCATGTCGCATAATTGGTGTATTTCATGTATATTCCTTGTTCGGTGTAACTGAATACATAATATCTGTCTTCATGAAGAAATGCATAAATGGGCATCATATGTCGTCGTCAAATAAGACGAAAAAAATGCACCAAGTTATGGCCCATGGCTGGGTTCACTAATTTGTTATGTCTATTGTAAACACATGCAGCACTGTTAATTTGTGTATATTTTCATGTTAAATTACAGGTGACAGTTAAACAAACGTGGTCTCGCTTAATTATTGGCATATATATGCACAAGATATGTAAGTCACACATAAAGCCATCCCGTATCAGGTAATTCAACTCATGTTAAAGTCAATCATCCAGACAGCCGTCACCCAATTTATTTGTCCATTATTGTATAAATTGGCATCTGCGTTAAATGAAGTGCAGTCTTACTTAAACGGCCGAACATACAAGTCGCATTATTGCTGGCTTTCGCGGGATGGGCCCATTGCGGGCTTCGCATGTATCTTGTATTTGACAAACATTTTGGAAACGTTGTGTTGTGTTAATAAGCAGAAATAAAACGCAAAGAAATCAGAAATGAACTTTGTTGGTTACTGTGTCTTTTCCACGAATGATACGTAATTACGTGACAAAATACTGAAAACCGAAAAGTATAACAAGTTGGTAATAACATTTATAGAGCGTCATTTTTTAGCAAAATATGTTTTAGTTCATTACTACAATTATAAGGCACCTACCGTAGACGACTTAAAAGCATAAAGTTTTGTACCCTGTTTCTCCTACGTATTTTTACATGCATGACCATTTAAGCAAGTAAACTGCTAAACACATTCTTCATAATCTGACATATACAAAAAATGTAAGTCCGTTTATGTTTACATTATCTGTTCTACCATCCAGTGCTTCTTTCATCTTTATCTTCTACGTTCCCCCCTTTGTCTTAATTATACATATTCCTTTCTCGTATAGCTAATTTATTGTCGTGAATTCCAAGTATCTATACAACATTTAGACAAATCCTTTTTGAAAAACATGGAATTTCCCACTTATTGCATTACAGATTAAGTCTTAAAACCCTTGACCAACATTCAATTGTTTGATCAACTATCAACCTTTCCAATCCGAATTGAAGGCATCAGTCTTATAATATCGTAAACGTTAGTTACTTTTAACCATTGCCAAACAACAACGATTGTTTAAGAACGTGTTGCTATTGACTTTAAAAACTATTGTTGGAAAATGAAAAATTGCTTTAATATGAGCAACCTATCCTCGACCAAAAATAATTTCAACGCTACCAAAGCATTTTTCATGTTCTATTACTGTTTTATTGTCTCCTGCTACCTCTGGTTTCATTTAATTTGGGGCCGTCCAAAATGTATCGTTCGGTACAAAGTTGATCGATATATATGGACGAATTCTGCCAAGGTACAAATCAACTTACGTCATTATTAAGGAAATCAAACGCCAAAACATCGTCAGGAAAATTCTGAGGTGCAACCACTTTACTCAACAAGGACATACTCTTAGTCCCTCGTGTTGTTCCGTGGTAAGAAATGGTGTCCTCGGATGTTGGATCTGAATGTCCGTATGCAAAGATCGCTAACAGGGTAACTGGAGTGACTTCCTTTTCGATAGAGAACGACGATATGCTGTGACAATGCCGCATAATATACATACTAAATAAAGACTCCTCTCCTTTGTATTAGAACTACCCGTATGAGAATAAATACACGTTTCTAAAATAATGCCCTCACCGAACATATATTGATGGCGTCCATGCTAGTTAAAGAATCCAATCACAAGAAAGTTTTCAGCTCGATAAATGCAACGCCTGGAAGTGTTGTAATAATGACATGTTCTGAATACAAACCGGTATTGTGATATCATATGTCGTGTCGCAGGTTTCTATCTTCCTGACAAACTTGAGAACCGTGAAGGAGTTTATCTCTTCACCATGGAGGAGAAGCCAGTCTTGCGAGGCATCCGTGATGGGCATATCATGGCCGTTAGCGTGTTGAGTTTTAAAAATACACAATCCTGGTTTGTTTTTGTTGTTGTTCTTTTTTTTCACGGATATTAAAATTCATTTTTAATTGTGAATAAGTACATGTATCAACGTATCTGTTCTCCATGGAGGGGATGCAAGTCCTGCGATAAATCCTTGAAGGGCATAAAATTGATCTTTAGTGTCGCGGTTCCGATAAAGAAAGGAGAAATCAATAGATGAAAAACATAGTACATGAAATCGCGTTTTGTAAATAAAGCAATAAGAAGAATATTTGAAACAGAACTTTCTCGCATTTGATGCCGTCTTGAAAAGGCAACGTCCAATATGAGAAGTTATAGTTTTCTACATCACTTTACAAAGAAATCGAAGTTTCGTTTAGCATAGGGTTTTACATCACGTCAACAATTGTTCTGTTGTATAGCGATGCCCAGCTCGTTAATGATGGTGAAAGACCCTATTTATTTAACTCCCAATCAGTTTGTTTATGTTTGAATCTTAACGACATAGTTTGGACTTCCAAAATTGAAAGAGGAATGCAGACTACATATCCAATTGAAAAATAATGTGAAGGAATTCATTTGGTAGGGTAAAAATAACTTCGTTGTGCTTTAGATCATAAAACATAGCTTCGAAATCCTCATGCCTGGTTAAAGGGAAGGCATTATCATCCTTACTAATGTCCTTTATTATCATATCATGAATTATACACTGCCATACTAGTTCATAAAAAACTTTTGTAAGAATGTTTTGTTACTTAAACGTGTTTTTATCATTATTGTTTAATCCAGAATTCGGCGTTTCACCAGGGTCTACACTGTTTACTAATGAAGGAATTTCTATAAGAAATATTCCAAAAAGTAGAATTAATATACCAGAAAACTCCTTTAATAGAAAATTGACGCATCTAACTGTAAAGGTCAGACAAGCTCACTAGGCATACATGTAAATGGGTTAAAATATATCACAATTTACTAATACAAAGGCTTACACTCTGTTTTGAGTAATAAGCAATCGTTCGTCAGCATTTCCACGATTTGTTACACTATTGCCACCGCACCAGGTAACATCTGAGTCAAATGGAGGTAAATTTAAATTATATTTAAGTACGTACGCGGCTGTTCAGTTGTACGCAAAATTTGTTTTGACTGTAACACCGGTTGCGCATTAATTTTATGCTTTTTCGGATATTCGAATAAAAACAGGATGCATATTCAATAGGGAAATGATTACAAGAAATAAGTACTATAAAGTTTAGAAAATTGATAAACAATTTGGTGCCCCTAAATAACACAGTAAGAATCGACCATCAAACCAGCGACTATAAAAACCTTTCTTTGTATCGCGTTTTTGTAACAGCAATCAATAATCTCATTACAGAATAATCAGATTGTAACTGAATCATCATATATTTAAAACATGTCATCGAAGAATATGTGTTTTATGTAAAGAATATCATCACAATCGTTATGCAAGTTTCATGTTATGCTAAAAAAATAAATCGGAACACTTTCATTTCTCAAACAACGGCTCAAGCTAGCGCATCTCTAATGATTTCCCGCGATTTATTTTACGATCATTGCCGATCTTCAATAATCGGTTTTTTCCGAGAGATGCATTTTAATTTTTTCAAACTTCGAATTTTGATATTTGTTTACCTAATATATTTAGAATACATTATTTTCACTTTAAATATTGACTTTGATTCAATTGTCATCTGAAAAATACGATTTCGCGATTTCTTCAAAGATCGACGAGCCGTTTAACCTGTTTACTTATGGATATCTAATTTAAGGTTGCACTGACGTGCATTTGTTGTGGTCGAGTGGTTAAGGCGATGGACTGGAAATCTTTTAGAATCTTCCCGCGCTGGTTCGAATCCTGCCGACATCGCATACTTTTTTGATTTAATATAGCATATAAGCTATGTTTATTGTTAAATATGTAGAAAATTGTATGCACATCCTTCAATTTTTAAAATTAAAACAACTTTATGGCTAAATTGGGTAATTTACTGCTGAAAATACGAATGATGCATGTTGCATTTTAATTTTTATTTCAACAAGTAAACGGTAAAACTGTCTATTTCTTGGTATTTTTGCTGTATATAGTGTTTCTATAAAAAAAATAGTTTAAAATATAACTTAAATGATACTATTTTGAATTTTATGACACTTTGTTTTTAACCGACCCAATTTTGACTTGGCTGAAATCACTTACATTTCATTGCGATATTCCATAGATACAAAATTGTAAAAAATAAATGTCTGTAAAAGAATACTTATTTCATCTTGTTTAAATTTTAAACACCTTTACTGCATCTGTACACACCAACTGCATGCCCATATAAGGAAATTTGAATGAATTATGGAACTTTTTTTTTCCCCAAGGGGTGAAAATAAACTAGACAAAAGCCGAGCGTGAGGGTGGTTTTTAAAAAAAGGTATATATTTTTAAGAAGCATGGAAAGCCTACCTACAAATTTGCATGTAGTTCAGTGAAATGATGCTGATTAGGAAAAGAATTAATTAAATTATATTTGGATATGTGCCCATTAGGGGTGCGCTACCTTAAGATAACAACTTTTATGTAGTGATGTTTGAGATAATTTACTACATAGATTATTTGATGAATTAAAATTATTCATCCACGACACTATGATAGTACTGAAACATGTGAGGATGGTGGTGCATATTCTCGCACGTGTATATAATACTTGCATCATATTTATATTTTTGCGCTTAATTTATTTTTTCTCTGACTAATATGAATGGAACACAACTAGAATTGTGTTGATTTTTGGTAAGGAATGGATAAAACAAAACTCATTGATGTACATTATGGCGTTTTCATATGCGGCAATGTATTAAACGTTTTCCAAAAAAATGTCAACACTTGTGTTTCATTACATTTTTATCGTGCACAAACTGTGAAGATAAACAAAAAACGCATATGAATTTCCCTACCAATTCCAATAATATGGTACTGCGTTTATAAACATTAATTCATACAAGTGATATGCCGTGAATAAGTGATGTCATATCAAAAATCACAATTAATACCATTGATATGCCTCTTAAAGTGTATTGCATATGCATTGTTTTTAATTGAATACTTAGTTAGCCTAATATAATAATCTCGATACACATCTTTTATAATTTGCATTTTCATTATATTCAAATCTACATTTGCATACAACAATAAAATGTTAAAGTCATATCAAGAATTTCAAAACAAATGTGGCATGTCCCTTTAAATGAATTCAATTACCTTATTTTGTTTGGTTCAGTATACCAATATTTGTTTGAACTAGCTGCACATAATGTGTGTTTAACTTACACTAAAATCACTATTGCATTGGCATACATAAAACATTGACAAAGTCATGTCAAGACTGATAACTTATGCCGTCGATATGCCCCTATACATGTTTTGTAAACCAGTTTTTTAAGCTGGATGGTGTATTTACCTACTTTTACTGATGTTCTTACAAATAACGTGTGTTTCATTTACATTTAGATCTACTTTTTCAATGGAATACAGCAATACATGTACTATTATGTGTTTTGACCTTTACCATTTACATGGTGTTCACTGTGTTTTTAAATTGTATTTAACATGCAGTTAAATTGCTTTTGTGAACAAACGACCTCGGTGACCTATTGTTTGCTTTTGATATTTGTATTAAGTTATAACTCATTAAGCATTAAGGTAAATTTTGAAAAAATCTAGGTGCAGGAAGTTATATAAAAATAAAAATGGCTTTGATTCATTTTATTTATTTTCATATGTGAACATTCTGTTGTTGTGTTTATGTTTAAAAATTGATGAAACATGAATCAATCGATTCATGTTATTTTTAAAATTGCAGTCAAATTGAATCAGTATAACATGTTTTATGAATACATGTTGTTTTTAACTCTTTTCGCATTAATTAACTCAAGTTTTTATGTTATTACCTTATTGGTGCATTGTTCTTGTTCTGAAATATGCTTGCTGTATCAGTGCGAAATAAAAAATGAATAACATCGGTGACCCATGATTTTTATTGTGTTTGTGTATCCACAACATATGGTTCAACCTAAATACCAAAAATTATCAAAGTCTAGGTGAAGAAAATTTGCATTAAAGCAACAGCATACAACCTTCAATACATAGAAACCAAAGAATGAAATACCCAGTCGGCAATCTATGAGGAAGTGGATTTCATTTATTGCAATCCAATCAGGTCACCTGTGGGTTTAAATGAGGCACTTGAAATTATCATATCTTTAAATACGTAAAATACATAGAAACCAAGGAATGACATACCCGTAGGTCAATGAATAAGGAATTGGATTCCATTTATTCTACACAAACAAGCCTAACACTATCTTAAAAATACGAGAATAGTAAACAGAATTTTTTAAGCAAATATTGCTGTGCCTAATCAATCAATACAAGGGTCTCGACCAGAGCAACACTAAGCTTAGTGCTTTTAACTTTGACATTAAGTGGGTTTAGTGCTGTATTCAACAGGTGATAAGTCGCAATATTATGACAAGACAAGCCACCATGGTTTAGGTTTGTTTACGCCGTTTTCAATAGTTATTCAGTACTAGCATGGCGATTTGTGCAAAAGTCCTAGACTGGCATCAGTCCAACTAGTAAAAAATAAAATCACACATTTATTTCACAGGGGTTATGGTACGGAGGCGTACAGTGGATTTACACGTGAACAACTCTTTTTTTTTATTTCATCCTATGTTGTTGGTGCTCATTCGAATCATCTCATCAAGACGGTTAAAATGAGTTTCCACCACAACTTAGGACTTTGGTCAAAAGTAATAAAGTTAGCTCTGTACTAATAATGTCGTCTTAATAATGACTGTATTCTTTTGTCTCTTTTTCTCTGTATGGCCGATCAGTTAGACCGATAACTTGAGCATTTGTCCATCAGGGATACACTTTTAGTTGACTAGCGAGGGGCCTGGTTGACCTGGCCACCAATCTCTTATACAAATAAACTCATTATCTTTAGCTGATCTGGAATGTGTTGCAGTCCTATTAAATGGATATATCTGTCCAGTATGAAATATGTGGCAGTTTCTCCCATACAGTATAGAACTAATAAGCATCGATGAACTACTTACCGCCGTTTAGTAAATATAAATACCCATTCCAAGTTTTCATGAGAGGTCCAAACGTAAGGCACCTGCAGACGATAATACGACAATACAAATTTTGCTTTAAACCATGAAAAATGCCACAATCTGTCAAACGGATGAATATTTATTAAACGCCTCTTATCTCTTTAGATGAATATAACACATTTAGCATTGGCAATATTAAGAATTTAATTCATTCATTCCCAATCATTTGTGACTGATTTAAAAACAAATCATCTGCACATATATATTTTAAATACTTAACAGATATTTACATTTTCATTTCGATCAGACAACAGTATTACAAACGGAGAAGTAGCCTGTAATAACGTCATATTTTTCACAAACATTACACAGTATGCATTGCTTGCTTCGGAAACAGTCAGTCATGTTTCATAGGAAATTGAATCATGGAGAATTTTATAAGAAGTTATCAAGTAAAATTCTGCAAAAATGGCAAATTATATATGTATGCATCACTCTTGCAAACCCGAAATAATAGTTATGTAATAAACATTGATGAAAAGTTAGATTGTGATAACTTTGAACATGTTCATACTTCAATGTGTTAAAGTTTCAGACATCTTTTGTTCCCTTCAGACGAATTTTAAAACCTAGAGACAAAAGGAGAACATGTTTGTAAGAATCAAATTCACATTCTGTCACTAGATTGTCAAGGTCTACTGATGTAAGAAGCAGATCTAAATTGTTATCTGCTATTCGATAAATTGATTTAAAGTAGTCTGCTTCAAATTGTAACAGGGCGATCCGGATCCGATTGTTTACATCTAGCTAATATTAAACTTAAGTTCAGTAATATTTGTTCAAATTATCCCATGATAAAATAGTGACTACACGACTTACCCGTACACACAATGTCATGCTCATATCATATGTTTTCTCAGTTGACTGAATTTGTTTAGCTCATGAGGTGCTAGGTAGCTATTGTGATCACACTGCCCTAAACTCATTCAAATCTCTGAATCGCTTTTGAATGTCGAATGGTGCTCTGCCATATAATCATTAAAGGGGCCTTTTCACGTTTGGGTAAATTGTCAAAATTGAAAAAAAAGTTGTTTCAGATGCGCAAATTTTCGTTTTAGTTATGATATTTGAGGGGAAATAGTAAAACTGAACATTAACCATGCTCTTAAATTGCCATTACATGCATCTTTTGACGATTAAAAAACCCGAAAAGTATAAGCGTTGCAATGCGAAACGAATGCATAATTTGGAGAGTTCTTTTTTTGTCGTCATATTATGTGAAACTACGAGGATTGGTTATATGAAGTATATAATACACCGTTTATTGCATCCAAAAGGATGGCCGAGTGGTCTCAGTTGGAGACTTTTTACTCCATGACTCAAGGGGTCAGTGATTCGAGCCCTGCTGTGAATTTCCTTTTTTAAATTTATTTCTTGATTTTTTACTGGAGCCTTTTATATCCAATGTTAACATTTATCAATATAAAGCATTTAATGACAAACTTCATAACATTCCGAAATCTGTGATAATGCCCCTTTAAGATTGCGTGGACTTGACATGCTTATCTTGGGCAACCATTTCCGAAAAGCCCCATTTTCCCATATCGCGGCTCATTTGCTTTTTTACATACTTTAAGTTGGTCGAGTGTTTGAACTGAACTTGAACTCACGATATCTTATCACAAAATGAGCATTTTGTAGACGGAGTTAAATTTGGAGACCAATGTCGCGGTGACACAGACAAATATTTATAACGGTGGATCATCCCAGCATTACATGCAGTATTTTAGGACAACATGTTTGTGATAACTATTTGTTTTGCAGTAAACTGCTCTTCTTAGATTATACGAAAACTGGTAAAAATAAACCGTGCATATGACGTGAGTCACCACAATGGCAAAAAAAGGACACCACGAGTTAATGAAGTTTAAAATGAGATTATACTTACTAGGCAAATATAGACATGCCTTCACCCTTGGACCCCCGCCATGCTTTTTGTCATGATCTTATCACATTGTTTTTAAAGCAAATGATATTTAGTGTTTAAATAACTTAATCAAATTTAACATGAAACTAGTTTTATTAATTATAGAAACAATGCTTCACATTAAAATAAATGCACTCTGGGATACAGGTATAAACATAATAGTACACATGCTGTTTTGAAATACATGTATGAAACAAATGTAATATGGCCGCGTGCGCTTTCGTGCCTTTTGTCAAATAAGCACCCTGTCTTTTTCATGTCCTAGCTACAGCTCTGTAAGCCCATTGCAAATACTGCATGAAACTATTGACAAGCTGGGCCATGATCATGTTTGATCTCTAACCTTTAGTGTGACCTTGACCAATCCTAAAGGGGTGATAAAACCATATCAACACGGTTGACATTTATGATACCGGTAAGTTATTTAAAATTGCATGATAAATATTGAATTTTCAGTCCGCAAATGCTGACCTTAATTTGATCTTGAAGTTTGATCTAGACCCGTGATGAAGGGAGACCGATATTGTACGCAACGTCTCGTCTTCTTGTGAGCCTCGTTCTGAAAAAAAGTGGGCGTAATGCATGTGCGTAAAGTGTATAACTAGATAAGCCTTGCAGTCCGCACAGGCTAATGAGACATGACGATTTCCACTGCTTTGTTCGTTTAAAGAAAGTCTCTTCTAAACGCAAGTCCCTTTTAAGCGGAAATTGTCGCCCTTTACCATTGACCTTGAAGTGTCACATTTAAGGTAGCCGTCGTCTTGTTACTATACAATATGCCTAAACAATGGCGTACATTTATCATAACGGAGTAGTGAATTTTTGGAGACCAACATTTTTGTCACCAAAAAGTAAACGACCTTAATAGTGCGAATATGTTAGATTAAACAAAAGTGATAATACACTAGCTAATATTTTATACTACAATACAATGTACTAACAACACTTTTTTACCACCTAACCTTTCCTAAATAATGACTCAACTGACCATTTGAGCCTTGGTCTGTTAAAACTGGGCTTAATGCATGAGCGTAAAGTGCCATCCCAGATTAGCATGTTCAGTCCGCACAGGCTTATCAGGGAGGACACTTTCCGCCTTAATTGGATTTTTGCTAAGAAGATACTTCCTTTCAACGAAAAAAGTCATTACATCGGAAAGTGCCGTCCCTGATTAGCGTGTGCGGAATGCACAGGCTTATCTGGGACGACACTTTACGCACATGCATTAAGCCACGTTTTCTCAGAACGCGTCTCATTTAATGATAATAAACATCGTCTCCGCTGTAACCGTATTTAAATGAAAGATCTGTGAAATAAATCCGTTTGTCAATAAATCTGTTTTATAATGCACGCTGATTATGACTTTTTTAGTGTATTGTGCCGTATAATCCATGTAGTATAGGCTATTTGTAACATAACTTGATCGACTTATTTAATATATCTATCGAATCCTCATAAAATTGGTTAGTTTGCATGGCTATCAAACTAAATGTATACGTGTGATGACATCGTCATGGCTTCCAAACATTTATGTATTATCCGGTAAGCAATTTTGTATTGATAAATATTTCTTATTTCATTCAGAATGTTTTTCTGTGAGTTTGCATTTCGAAGTTTATGGGGTCCTGAGGCTACATTGTGTTAGGTTTATGGGGTCCTGAGGCTACATTGTATTAGGTTTCGAAGTTTATGGGGTCCTGAGGCTACATTGTGTAAGGTTTATGGGGTCCTGAGGCTACATTGTGTTAGGTTTCGAAGTTTATGGGGTCCTGAGGCTACATTGTGTTAGGTTTATGGGGTGCTGAGGCTACATTGTGTTAGGTTTATGGGGTCCTGAGGCTACATTGAGGCTACATTGAGGCTACATTGAGGCTACATTGTGTTAGGTTTATGGGGTGCTGAGGCTACATTGTGTTAGGTTTATGGGGTCCTGAGGCTACATTGAGGCTACATTGAGGCTACATTGAGGCTACATTGTATTAGGGGTCCTGAGGCTACATTGTGTTAGGTTTATGGGGTCCTGAGGCTACATTGTATTAGGTTTCGAAGTTTATGGGGTCCTGAGGCTACATTGTGTAAGGTTTATGGGGTCCTGAGGCTACATTGTGTTAGGTTTCGAAGTTTATGGGGTCCTGAGGCTACATTGTGTTAGGTTTATGGGGTGCTGAGGCTACATTGTGTTAGGTTTATGGGGTCCTGAGGCTACATTGTGTAAGGTTTATGGGGTCCTGAGGCTACATTGTGTTAGGTTTCGAAGTTTATGGGGTCCTGAGGCTACATTGTGTTAGGTTTATGGGGTGCTGAGGCTACATTGTGTTAGGTTTATGGGGTCCTGAGGCTACATTGTGTTAGGTTTATGGGGTCCTGAGGCTACATTGTGTTAGGTTTATGGGGTCCTGAGGCTACATTGTGTTAGGTTTATGGGGTCCTGAGGCTACATTGTGTTAGGTTTCTGAGTGTGCCCAGCACTTATCTCTTATTAACATACTAGACCAACAAAAGCTGGGACGAATTTTTAGGCGTAGCTGTTTAACCCAGCTACATGCATGAACTGTTTGCCGGAAATACTGCATTCGTCTTAGAAGTGCGATTTACAAGTAGTTACAATCGCATATGTCATCAGCGGCGAACTGTGTACGTTACATGATGAATCAAAAACTATTCGATTTAAAGTCAAAAGTTGGGGTAACATTTAGAATTCGGATACTCCAGTAGAATAATACATAAAACGCTTTGCGCTTTTGGCAAACAAATCGGGCTAATTTAGTCTATGCTAAATAAGAATGCATTGTTACTAGTTCACGTTGTCCTATGCTGGCACTGCCTTGCACGCGTGTACATATGTAAACGTAAGATATGTTCACGTGCAATGCCATGCACGTGGGCAATAGTCCAAACGGAATCATACATGTCTGACTTGGTTTCGGTTACAGCAGGTCGCTTAGCTGGCAAACGGAGTGTGGATCGAGCAGTTTTAATGGTGCATTTTATTAGATTTCAGTTTGAAATTCGATTGCGGTTGCTATGCTGTTGTCGTTTCAAGCTAGCTACGCCTACTGAACATGCCTTGCAATTAATTGAGGGCAAAATTTAATGTCACAGCGTCCCGAAACCGGCTTCAACTAAAAATACTATCGGTTGCAATATAACAACTTAATGGTAAGTGACCAGTGTATTTAGTTACTCGTGTACTCAAAGTATACACGAAGAACTCTGCTCTTAAGAATTAATGCGTATCGTGGTGTGCTTATTTGTAATCACTTAGATAATTAATCGAATTAAAATACTGACTTCTAGATTACAACCATTATAAATTATACGATGATTTGCGGTAAATACACAAAACCTGTATTCTTGTATATGTCGGACCCTTTTTGAGGTCGGGGTGGAGTCGGCGGGGATCAAATAATGATTTGTTCGTTCAAGGAATGATATATCTTGTGGAAGAGAGCATAACTTAACTGCGTGTGTTTCGGGCGTTTGTGCTTTCTTGACGGATAATACAGCCTGAAATATAACGCAACAACTTTTTTCAAGGATCAATTACAGTTATGGTACAGCTTAAATGGTTTCCAGATATAATGACAAAGGGGGCCTTTTCACGTTTTGGTAAATTGACAAAATTAAAAAAAAATGTTTAAGATTCGCAAATGTTCGTTGTAGTTATAATATTTGTGTTGACACAGTAATACTCAACATTTACCAACCTCAAAAATATCCGTTATATGCATCTGTTGACGATTTTAAAATCTGCATAATTATAAAGCGTTGCTACGAGAAACGAAAGAATAATTTGGAGAGTCCTGTTGTAGTCGTTATAGTTTGTGATACTACGTGGATACTTATATAAAGTATAAAATATAATCAGCATTTCATGAGTAGGGATGGTCGAGTTGTCTAAGCGTTAGACTTTTACTCCAGGGGTCAGTGGTTCGAACCCAGTGGAGGGTTACTTTATTTCTTTCTTTTATTTTATCCTAGATTTTTTTAACTGGAGCTTTCTATATCCAATTGTTACATTTATCATCATAAAGCATGTAATGACAAACTTCAATACATGCCAATCCGTGAAAAGGTACCTTTAAGCCGAAGTCGAACCGAACACTTAAGTCATGTCTCAAACACCTGCAATTTAGCTAAAAGTAAGGTATTCGATGCCTGCAAACGCCTTTTTGGGTCTTGCAGCACACGATATTTGAAAACCTTGTGGCAAATGAAAGCAATTATCCGTAGTGACCAAATTTCTCTTTTTCAAAAAATGTCAAAGACCAGCTTAACTGCTATATGTCATCTAATAAGACATATTTAACGTTACGAATCATTTAAATGATCATATTCTAATTTGAGAACACGTTCAGATGAGCTTCTTCCATTTTAAATTGTCTGCAAATCAAAATTTAATCCTTTCCTACACACAAACAGCTTTTGACGCCTTTGCAGCAAACGACATTTGAAAATATTGGAACATAATGAGAATTTGTTCAAGATTGTCTTGTACTGTTTCAATGTTTTCTATTTGAACAACTGCATTTTAATCTGGTAAGATATTGTCAGGCTGTAAACACTTCCCATTCTTGTTATCATTAAGTGACCATTACCCCCCCCCGTTAGTCAGTAGGGACCAATTTTCCAGCTGTCCATCAACAATGTATCATAGGAATTCCTGGGATTTTCATTTTGGACTTCACCAGGCCCTGTGATTTTAAACCAGTAAGGGAGATAATACTGATGGTTCAGAGTGGTCCTTCTTCGTTTTAATTTAAATTAATCGCAGGGCCAAGGCAAGGCTACACTTATCCATGCGCTTTGTATTTGCCCACATGTAATGCGTTAACCCATTACCAAACTATCCATGAATTTTACGAGTTTGTTGAAGGTGACTTAGACATAATTGTGACAAAAGTAGAAATTGCTCGTCCTATTTACTACGTACAGGTCTTCAAAGAACATTGCAAACGTAATTGTCGTCTGTAAACTGAGATTCAAAACGTGTTGTCATTGATGTTGAAGTTCTAACTTATTTTGTGATGTAACTGTATGGAAAAAAATAAGTAAAGCATCATAAGGGTCCAAAATAGGTCCCTTATTACTGCGCTATCAGGAAAAAAGCTATAAACTTTCATGTATATGATTAAAAACTCATTTTTTTAAACTTTATTTAAACTGCTAATATTTTACCCAAAAATAGAATATCAATGCATAAGCAAATAATATGCAGCTCATTTTGGGGTCATGTGGGACCTATATGGGCTTGCCTATATAGGAATGCCCATAAGGGTATCATAAAGGTCGCATATTACTTTGCTATCAGGAATTAAATATATACACTTTTATTTAGTTCATCAAAAACACAATTTTTTAAACTTATGTATGACTTACTTGATCTAAACTGCTAATACGTTTACCCAAAAATAGAAAATCAATCCATAAGCAAATAATATGCAGCCCATATGGGTTCCATACGGATCCCATTGGGACCTATATACCAACAAATGACAGCATCAGCTACCGGGCGCAAATTGTTTGATAATACTGTGTTTGATATGGCTTTTTTAATAATATATATAATATCGAGTTTAGGAAGTGAGCTAAGATGATAGGGAATGTCCCTTAAGTTTGATACAGTGTTGAAAAAAACAATCGTGTCCCGCGCGTGCGAACTGCCAAAATCGGTGTGCCAAAAACCCGGAAAACAAACGGAATACCTCGAGCAAGTCTACGTCCGAAAAATTGCGTTTGAATGTCGTGAAACCATTTCGAAATAGTTTCAATACATTTTTTGCAGAAAGCTTAGTGCAATTGACATTTCTCTCCGGCGATAGCCGAAGAGAAATGTCATTTGAACGCTTTTAATCTTAAATTTCACACAAATTGTTGTTCAACACATACGAAACCGAGTGATTTTTAAATGGCGGATATTCTGTCGTATTTAATCGGGTTTACTCGGCTTATTCCGGCAGAGCCAATGATTTTGCGAATTTGGACGGCTAGTTCCGAACGCCTTCGTATTTTCTAGCGCCAGCAATCCGATTGTGTAAAACAGAACGATCTTAAACTCTAAGGAGATTCAATTTACAAGGTACGCATGAGGACTGGAATTTCATGTAATTTACTTGTTTAGATAATTTGGAAATGTCGAAAACTCTACCAGCTGAGTTCGTACCCGAATATGCTCGAGGATTCAATGTCAAAGAATAGGCAAAGGTTATATGCCGTCTAACCTGCTAATCGCATTGAATGCTGCTGTTTGACCTGATCCGCCCGGTGTTGTCGGATTGTT
This sequence comes from Dreissena polymorpha, assembly GCF_020536995.1. Classification (NCBI taxonomy): domain Eukaryota; kingdom Metazoa; phylum Mollusca; class Bivalvia; order Myida; family Dreissenidae; genus Dreissena; species Dreissena polymorpha. The sequence continues at coordinate 68,048,978 of NC_068365.1, read as the reverse complement.
AAAACGAATTCTACCTAATAACGCCCCATTTAAATGACATGTTATATATCAATCAAAAGCATTTGATTATTCTTTTTGTTATATTCCACAAACTAAGAGTTCCTTCACCAATTTGTCTCCTACAACGCCAAATGAATCAGAAACCTGGGAGGGTAGAGGGATTTGCCATGCCCATTAGCTGTTTGTATGCATTTGAATGTCCAAACATTTAATGCTAGGACAAGTTTTGGGTGGATTAATAATGAAATTAATAGACTTCAGCTGCCAATTGTATAAACGATTTAACCATAGTAAATACTTTAACTATGGTTAAAATGAATCGTAGTTAAGTTGATCCAGTTGTTTAAACAATTTAACGAAATTTAACAACGCCCTTACAATGGTTAATTTTTATCCACCTTCATCACCATGGTAAGCGTGTTTAACCACAAAAAAGATGGCCGACATTCACTTGGTCAGAAAGCATAGACCTCGACAATTCAGACGAATTAATCGACATGAGACTGACTTGACGGACGATGAGGTGCGCCGGAGGTACAGGTGTTTCTTCCCACAATATTGACAGACTCGTACGACTGTTGGAGCCGTTGCCTCGGAGACCGACACGACGGAAATAGGCTCTGACCGTACGTCATCAAATCTTTCTGACATTGCGTTTTCTGGCTTCTGGGGCATTTCTCCAAATTATTATTATATCTTCGGCGTAGACATACATTGCTACTGTTTCCTGGGTGGTGACGAACGTGACTGACTGTCTGTTCACACTGAAAGACACTGTGCTCAAGTTTCCCTTGCAAGTCGCTGAAAGACGCCGCGTTATGGATGTTTTTTTCGCGTTGAGGGTTTTCCCGGTAGTCATCGGTTGTGTAGATGGCACCCATGTACGCATTATTTCTCCCGGAGGTGATGACGAACCGTCCTATATTAATCGGAAAGGATTCCACTCCCTCAATGTGCAGGCATCGTGCGACCATAAAGGTAAGATGAATTTATGTCTGTCTGTGCAATACTATGCTTATTCATTTGAGATATTAAAATAACACTGATTTATTTTTAAACTGGTTGCTCCAATTTCATTCTGTAAATCCAAGCATGATTATGAACAAATGTGTTCACGAGCCGCTGTAAATACAGCAATATAGATGATTCACTGATCCTTTTAACAGTGGCATATATATTGCCGTACTTCAAAGTCTGATTTAAATCTATATGTCTCAAATTAATTATTTCTCAAACACACAAGATTCTCTACAACATTGATGCCCCTGATAAATCACTGTAGGTCCTATTCCGTGTACATTTCATTAAATTTAGTTATGGCTACCATAACTTTAAATGTCGCTTTTTATTATTTTTGACTGGCGCGACTGGCTACCATAACTTTAAATGTCGCTGTTTATGATTTTTGACTAGCGCGACTGTAAAGTTATGGACCAACCCCATTAGGTAAGTTAACCAGAAATTCCCGAAAAGTTGACAGTAAGCAAAGACAGCTTTAAAATGCAGTTATTGGCCCAAATAAACCACTTGATCGGAAAGATTGACATCTTTCACATTTAACTGATATATTCTTTCACAAAATGCTATCTTAAACATTTGAAATGTATAATTTCTAATATATCGAGAAAAACGGCGATGCGATACACATTCTTGAAATGTCTATCGCCCGATATTTCACGGTCATATGACGTTATGTCTATTTTTAGTAACATACCTTCTGCGCTCAAGTGTTTTCAAATTCAGAATGAAATTTCCCAGTATTTAAAAGTATTCTGGCTTGTTTTTTAAACACATTGAAGTGTAAATAAAAAATCAAAGTAAACATTATTTAAAACTACCTGATTCACACTGAAATCAGTCTTTTAATCCACCAGACGTAAGTTGTAAATCACAAATAATAGATTTCAGAAAACGAGAGTAATGATTACAATTTCAGCAAAAAATATCAAGGTCGATCCGAAAGTATCCAAATGAAAATTCGTCACGTGACAAAGCGACAATGGCATCAACATTGTGAATTTCAGACTGATGAGAGTTATTTTTATCTATTGTAAGATGCATTTGAAACATGTGAACCTTAAAATATTCCCCGAGGCAGTAACGTATATTCATTCACCAATGTATGTAGAAATGCATTCAAGAAAATGAGCTTTCTTTGATTTATAGCGTGACATAAATATGTAACGACTCTGGTTGACTTTCGATACGGGGTTCGCTTCAGCGTACAGGTCTGTCAATACTATATAAACTGTACACTGAAGTTTCTTTAGCTACATCCACAAGTATACGTCATCGTGACACACGTCATCATGACACGATTGTATAATTAATTGAGGCGCCTTAAATGGATTTTTGTTTTTGGATGTGTGTCATCATTTAAATGTTAAAGGACTGTATATCGAGTCATTGTGTTTCTATTTATACAGGCTATGCTTACTTGAATATTTTAAAGGTTTTTAAAATCATTTTTTAATTCAACGTCTATCAATTGAAATCATCTTCACTTTAATAATCTAATATACTTAATGTACATGGTTTATAATGAATTAATGAAGATGAGTCATTACTAGAGCAATACACGATCACAATCAATCTATATAATTTTGAAAGCGATTTTACTCAGACTGTTAATACTTATATTACTATACAGAGATGTTCACAAGCATAAACGCATGTGGCCTGGATGCTGTCACGATTCACACATTCTTCGGATGTCCAATATTGGACAGCATTTGGCCAATCACCATCAAGGTATTACTTTACTGTCAATGTCCTTTCGGTCAATTTTTGTCAACTCGAAGTTTTCCATTTGATGTACTACTTACAGATAATTAACCCTTTATAAATTGCAAAAATGTCCAACATAAAATAATGACACACATTTAATTGGTAACATTGAAATAATTTATTTTCTTAAATCCTTTTATATGTTCAGTTTAAATGCATGTAGTATGGTATGATTATAGTTATTTTTACGTAAATTAAAATCGCTGAAATGACTTGCTTTAATATTATTATGCTAAGCGACCCTGCTTTATTAAAAACCACACCTAAATAACAAAATTTGTAAACGTTTTCTATTTCAATTGGTTCGCCATTATAAGAAAATGCAATGTTATTTGGAATAGAACCACCTTTTCTAAAAATCTTAACTTTTGTTAAAGGCAGTACAAATAATGTGGATACTTATCGTGGTATAACCTTATTGACTACCTAAACTAACTACTCAATAAGGTAATACCACGATAAGAATCCACATTATTTGTACTGCCTTTTTTTGTGAAGTGGAATCACAAAGTCTTCGATCATCGCTTAGGGAAATATGCGTTTCAAAAATCTTATTACACAATTTATAAAAAAAACATTCATCAATGCATTTTACCGACAGTAAACATTTCGTTGATTAAATAGGACCACCTGACCTGTTGGTTTTCAACTGGTTAATGGCTGCTGTTATTTCCGTAATAGTTATACATGTGTTTTATTTACGGAACATAATTTTAAATTCATCATTTTCGTACCTATTTAATAAAATACATACTATCTTCATCAGGCGTAAAATACCAATCTTCTGGAGTATTAACGGCTTTAAAATAATTTTCAAACATTGACATTATATATATTTGACTTTTTGATACCATTAGATTCCTTTAACATATTCCAATATAAACGAGCATCTTTGTGCCTGTTACTCAACATTTTTTCTTGATCATAATTTAGCATGTGTAATGGTTCAGATAATTCGCAGTTTATATGGATAAACAGAATAATGTCGACCAGAGCCATTGGAAGACAGAACAATTGTCAAAGATTTGACTTTTAAATACGTCATGATAATTACTTAGAACATTACATATCAGCAAAATGTTTCAACTTAACAGAACTTGTATGTTTCACAAAAGATAGGAATTTCATTACTCTCTTCAACAATCTTATCAAAAGTGTGTTTTTTTTTTGGTTATGTCTTCAAGGTATTTTTCTATGTGTCTCGAAGCCCCGAATTTTACTTCCAATCAAATTCCAAGCGCTTTTTGCATCACACTGTACATACTTGACAATGTTCCCGGAGAACTTGAATAGAGTATAAACAACTTTCTTCTGATTTCTCGTTAAATAGTGCTGGAAGGTTAATAATAGAATGTAAAAAATGAGAGAAACAACTTTGTCCCTATCGTTGCTCAGTGTCCTTTGAATTGAAAGGTTATCGCCATAACCTCTCGGCCATCAGGACTGTTAATAATACAGTTATTGTTATATACGTGATAGTCGTGCTGGTATAAACGTTAACGAAAAACCAGAACATTTCCAAATTATCCCATCGTTTCTCGGTTGTAAGCTTTATAATTGTATCAATTGAAAATGATCAATATTCATTAATGCAAATGTTTTTTTCATTGCGAGTCTATGCCATAAGAATAGTTTCGCACCCTAGCGTTCAGTTGTCTATATTTTCTTTAATATGTGACAAAAAGTCGGAAAATAATAATTTGTTCTGGGTGTGAACATGTTCATTTAAGCATTTTCAAAGATTAACATTGATTTAGTTATTTACTGCATGAAAATATTTAGAATCAGATGACCAAAGATGCAAACTTTAATTACATTTCTTAAATTCACTGACTAGTGATTAAACTCTGTCATAACTAATCACGTATTCAGGATAGACCTGATTCCTATCATACACCACGAATTCTCTGAAAATAAAAAGTTCCTCAGCCACGACGCTGTCATATCTGTCAACGTGTTGACATTCGTCGTTACTACACGAGGAATCCGTGCAAGGAGGTCGTCTCATTTGGCGACACTTGGTCATGCGACATATGTTTCCTAGACAGGCTCGCACTAGAAACATTGTCAGCCCATTCGACTGGCGAGCGCTTCTTGTGTCTGTTAATAAAATAATGCAATTTTAATTTGAACGTGCGCTCGTCGTTTTGTATTTCAGCAATACATGACATAAACGACATATGCAAAACGTAAATATAGGTATTGACGGTATTCGTGTATTATTTAAAGGATATCTTTTTCTAATATCGTAAATACTTCTCCGTCAGAAACGTTATGACATGTTTGACAATGTCTATAATTATTTAAAGCTTTATATGCTTAGCAAGCTTTAATAAGCAAGACCTTGTTAACGAAATGAATCACGCAGCGTTCTGCAACAAATCTTCACTATAAAAAAATAACTTCAATTAGAAAATAACAAATACATGTAAGAAAACAAGATAGCATATTAATTCAACATCTACAACACGTCCAAAAATTTAATGTGATTTTTAATAATTTATAACTGCAGTTAAAACCTACAAGAAATACATTGCTATTTGACAATTTTATTCAAAACAAGCAAAACCCAATTAATTATGTTGCATTCAATATGTGATGAATTACTTCGCTAGTATGTACCTGTGTATTGGTCGGCCTTCGTTGAACTCTCAGCCATGTACACGGCTGGCCCTTGAGTGCCGTTGGCTGCTAGTCTAGGGTCCAATCCTTGTGCATAGACCTGACCTACTCTGTCCGTCTTGGTCCCGTGAAAAAAGTACTCTTCGTTCACTTCATTGTACAATTGGTTCGCCCATTCGTTGTTCAACAGTTCTTTGATATGTGATGAACCACCTTTCATGTCCGGAACATCACTTAGCTTCGGGTATATACCCGCTTAAACAGACAAACCGTGTTTTTTCGATTCATTGAGTCAAGATTTTTAACAAACTGACATGTGTTTGCCCCCCTACATAACTTATTGAAGTTTGTGTTTATTTTCTGATGAATAAAAACCTGAAAATGTGAATTTGAAAATTGTGTAAACGTATTTAATTTACTAATGTTTAACGGCTGATTTTTTATCCTACCTTTTCCCGAAGCAAGAAACATCACCTGACGCCTGGTCGCATATTGTTCGTATAATATCAGATTCTCCACTCTCTGAATTCTTGTTATCTTTAGACCACCGTACTGCAAGCCATCGAGTCCGTCAGCGTCTCGACCAATACCTTGTATGTCCGCTTCCCACGTTCCCTCTACTAGGCCCTTAATTACTGTGAACGTGTTCGAATTCTTGTCGATGTCTACTAAAGTGCATGGTGGTTGACCTACGTGCATGTAACAAAACTACTCTTCATTAATTCACAATAGGCCAATTCAAAACATATCACAACTCATTTATGTTGCCTATTAACATAATGTTGACCTTTCGGGCGTCTTCTACATGAGTGTGTTAGTTTTTTTAGTATCATGCTTTATTTAGGAGCGTATACTTTGTTTTGTCAACGTTAAACGAAACAGCCGTTTGATTTCTTCACATACATTTTCTAGTAATTTAATTAACAGAATTCAAATTTGTACCTGTGTTCCAATCTTTGACAGTTTTGTCGGAAGTAAACCTAGTCCAATATGACGGCGGATGAATTTTGGCATTGTACATGTACAAACAAAAATCAGGCGTCATGCGCTCCGGGATCGCCTCTTCTAAAACAGATTTTGAATCAGTTCCCTCTGTTATACCTATCAAGGTGGTTTGTCATAAATGTGTTCCCAGTATACCATTGCATTTATTTATTTTATTTTAGTGCCATAAGTGTTTAGAAGGATGCACACGCCGAAGAGGTATAGATTATAGCAAATGCCTTATATTGCTTCCGTGGTAAAAAAGCACACACCGTTTTGCATCGGAAACTCATCGCAGAGGTCCCAGTTCTCCCTTGTCGAATTGAGCAGTTGAGATTCCTTTAAGTCTTAACGTAAAAGAAAAGAAAAAGAAACATAATAATAATTAGATAGGTTCCATATGTTTTTAGCATTGGTTTTAATATTTGTGAAAATAATAATAAATAAATAAATAAAATTTAAAAAAAAATCCTTAGTGTATGTGTGTTTTAACTTCCATTGTTTTTTCGTCAGGCGATTAACTATTTGGGGTGAGTGCGAAACAAAGAACAACAAACAAACCGTCAGTGGTAGACATCCAATAATCTGATTCAGTAGGAAGCGTTAATGTTAAAAGCATGGCGACAGCTAACTTGCCTATTTATTGGGCTTCTAACACGGCCGGGAATCACGGGCGCCACCTCTTTTTTGCGATGCATTAATACATGAGCCAATGCTATTTCCGAGGTGGCGCTCAGGACCGGGTGTTTTTTAATTGTTTTGATAATTTTGCAAGGTGAGTATGTTTTAAATGTTTTGTCAACATATTTTGCATTATTTTAAAAATCGGGCAATGTAGTGCGATTAAGCGCAGATTAATTCACCCACATATGTACAGAAACATACACTAAAAATCAATTTGGAATGCGAGGACCTTTATAAATGGTGGCATGTTGAGGTTTTGAAAGCAAATCGGTGTATTTTGCCTGTGTAACGAGAACAATTTCCAGCAACTTAAATCATTCATGACATCAAACCAATGATTTGAACATGTACAAGTTGTTGCATGCACACACAAATTGGCTTCTTGTCGATTTAATAGATTATTATGCATTCTTCAAAAAGAGATGGCGCCAATGCCTAGGAGGTGGCGCCAAGGACAGGAGGTGGTGCCAATGAACGATATATGACTTAACAGTCGTATGACGATAACATCATCACACTAATAACATTTGATAGAAGACGTTCATTTTTAATATTTCTTTTTTTTTAGAAATATACATATCTATACAGAACACATACACATTATTTAAAAAACAATATGTAAGAATTCAAATATATAAGAAAACAACTTGATTAAGACTTCAGCATTAACGAAGCAATGTTAAAGCATATAGTTCAAACTTCGTTTATATCAATGAAGATCGGCATTGACGCATTTGGCCATTTTATATAACCTATGCACTTATTAAGATTGTTCACTTAAATGGAGCATATTAGCCCTAAACTTGCATTGATAAATTTACTATATCAACAGCCTTATGAATCATTTGCCTATTGTTGATGTTGCTAATGATTGGTCACGTGAAACTAACAATTTACTGGACCTTAAAGGTTGGCAGTATCAGGGTCACCTTGTTTCACACGCACTCTGTGTGTTGATGACGTATGCACAAAGTTATATTGCGGAGTTATTGTTGCAAGAAATCAAGCAGCTACGGTTTTTTTCAAACTGTCCTTTTCCTGCATATTTTTGGAATAAAAGAAGTTAAGACTACATTAAGATACAATATATAGCATATGGAAGCTTCTAGGTCACAGATGACAAAATATACAGGTTTTTGCTCTTAGACATGTTGTCGTATTATGATATATTGCATCTGAGGAATAATGTAAGTAAGCTTCACTTTGGCGAGAATGTAATCTGCACCGCGCTTGATTTTTTTTCCGTCAAAGATCAAAACATATGACAATGTTTATTTATTATGTTTACCATCCATATCTATCATGTGTTCAATTAAGCCGGTGCTCACATTGCAATTTAATTCAAAGCCATGTGGATTAAACTGCGATAACACACTATTACTTGGACATGCAAAGTTTATTTTGACAAACTCGGATGCAGTTGAGAATGTCCTTGTAGAAAACATGTTTCGTGTTTTGGCCCTGCCATAAAACGCAAAAAACGTCCCCCAAACAAGCGCTTTCCCAACCAGAAAAACATCATTGTTGTATCATTAAAGCGCATGTTTCTTACGTCATCACAGTCTAACTAAAACTATTTTAACAGTTTAAATGCAACATTGTCTAATGGAAATCGTCCACTTGATAGTTATTTTAAAAACGACACAATTTCCCCATCGACACCTTTATCACGGAGGATCTTCATGGCGTCGTTAAATAATTCGTATGTATTTTCATCTGCCGTGAATTCCTCAAACGTATTATCTGGTTCAATAAGCGAAAAGTTCGATATTCTACCCATTTCAGAGGTTGCATTATCTGTCGCGAAAGACGTCATTAAACATGAGATTTCCAACCCGTTTTCTGAGTAAAAGAACGTCTCATCCAATGAAGAATAAGTATTTTCCCCTCTAAAACTTTCATAACGTTCTGACGTAAAGTCTCATTTTCTAGATTGCTTTACCTTTGCATTAAATGGCGAACCGCATTGTCGTACGATTGGTGACATTAATCTTGCTCTTTTATTTAGAGGAGAGTTGAAAATGGTAATACTTCTGTTATGTACACGGAGTACTCGTGACACCGCGATTTATAGACGGGTTTCTCTTAGAGGTTCTTTTATATATTTTGCGTGAAGCTAGGACCAAACCCCTCCGTTTCCTTCCCTTAAAAACTCAAAATGGTGAACATTTGAGTAACACACTTTTTTAAATTGTAAAAAATTCGAGAACTTTTCAAATTTGTAAAAACAAAAAACACCGTTCTCGAACAAAGAACAATGGCGCTGACTTGATTAACTTTTGAGTCAGAAAATTAGCTTTTTCTATAATCTCAGAGGGTCTCTTAATAGAATGCTTACTCTCCAAAATGTCATCTATCATTACCATACCATTATGCGATATTAAATATTATATATGTGTATTGTATACTAATGCAGCTCGAACATAAGCATTGGTGAGTGGTTCAGGTTTTAATGTTAAGCAATATTATTTTTCTTTATTTCATTCATTTATAAAAATAAAAATAAAATCATTAAATAAAAAACATTTAGTAAAAACACGAACATATTAACTCAATAAAACGCGCCTGTTTTAATATGTTAAGTGTAAAGTTGTATTTAATTCATTCAACGAATATTTACTTTCAATCCTAGAATCCCAGAATTATAATACGCAGAAACTGTTACATAAAATAGGTCACATTAAAATTGCTTAAAGTATGCATTTGGGTCCACCTCCTGTCCTTGGCGCCACCTCCTAGGCATTGGCGCCAACTCATTTTGAAGAATGCAGAATAATCTATTAGATCGGCGAGAAGCCAATTTGTGTGTTAATGCAAAAACATGTTCAAATGATTGGTTTGATGTCATTAACGATTTAATTTGCTGGAAATTTGCTCGTCACACAGGCAAAATACATCGATTTGCTTTCAAAACCTCAACATGCCACCACTTATAAAGGTCCTCGCGTTTCCAAATAGGTTGTGATTTCTGTACATTTGTGGGTGAATTAATCTACGCTGAATCGCACTGCATTGCCCGATTTTTAAAATAATGCGAAATATTATGACGAAACATATAAAACATACTCACCCTGCAAAATTATCCGAACAATTTAAAAACATCCGGTCCTGAGCGCCACCTCGGAAGTAGCATTGGCTCATGTATTAATGCATCGCAAAAATGAGGTGATTACCGGCCGTGTCTAAGTATCAACAATCATTAATACTTTTCGGAGCGGACCTAAATATATATTGCATCGAGTTATGTATAACTGTAAATATTCTGTTTTGAAGAAGGTTCGGCCATATATTTGAAAACCAAGCAAGTCAATTATATCAAGATATTTTTTTGAAATTGGATATCGGAAGGTGTTCTCTCACTCTTGTTAGCCTCTTTGAACGCATTCAATACATCCGTATTCGAAGGTAAAATCACAAAGAACACGCGGCAGACACTACTGGTAGGATTAGCAGCGCTGTATTCTCCCACTGCTCCGAACATTGCGTATGCAACATCGCTGTGAGGGTAGTGTAGTTTTCCTGTTCCAAGCGCTGGGAAGGCCAACGATTTAAACGAAGATAAATTCGCTTTCTCTAAACATTTCCATATAAGTGTCTTAATTGCCTAAAAGGAAAAATGGTATCAAGAACACATGACTGCACTTACAGATCAAAGTTCCTCCTAAACAGATATTTCACAATAGGAAATTTAAAATATTCTTGAAATCAGCATACATCCGATAGCTAAATATGTTAGGGTAAATTGATGTTAAATGTATAATTTAATAGTTTTGTCAAAATATTTGTATTTCTAGAACAAAAGTTAATGCTAGATAAACATACTGCAGTATGATGTTGTTTTCGTGGCAGTAATGTAACGTAATACACCTTAGAGCATGCGAGTTTCCCACCGGAAGTTGCAATAATGTCATCCTCACCCAGCGGAAGTTTAATTTTTTGTTCCTGAATTTTCCGTTGCAAAGGTATTCCCGCTTTTTCAGCAATAGTGCTCGAAGCTGTCGCTATGCCGTGATTAAGATTCGAGTTGATGGTGGTTACGATTACGTCTACCTAATACATTATTTTGAAAGGTATAATTGGAAATCGTTCCATTAAACTAGCTCAAACACAACCACTCTAATGTACGGTTAATGTTCATTCTCAGAGCACGGTAGTATTATATTTGGTATTTAACATCATTCAGTGGTCATATCGAATGTATTTTCAAATCATAACCCCATGGTCACCACTAACTTAACTCCAAGGGTCACTCGGTTAATAGAGATTTTATCAGCAAATAAGTTAAAACATCTTCTAAACCACATTTAATCACTATACTGTAGTAAGTGATCTTGAGTAATCTTGGTATTATGGTTGTCGTTTGTTATTGTAATACTAAAACGTAAATCTTGGTTTTCATGATTTGATATAATTGACATCGAATACATGTATATGCGACTTTAAGGTTTACGTTTGGATATTTAAACACGTCATTCGTTGTTATTTTATCATTGGAATCCCATTTCTCAACATTTCGCAATACTTTCGGGTTGTTATCGAATGTAAGGCCTTCTACACGATTCACCATGGTTTAAAACTGCAGGATGTACATAACTAATTGTATAATTCTGTTTATATGATTAACAATGGTTCAAACAATACTGTTCTTCTCTCAATGAGAACCTTAAACGAAGATTTTCAGTTTTGTGTTTTTATCTAACTAGTCAATTTGCTTTTGTTAAACATTCTAATAGAAATATTTCGAATTGAAAGAAACAACTTATGATAATACAATATGTTAGCCCCGCTACTAAATAAGACGGAGCCGCTTTGAAACACACGGACACAATTATAATTATGTACAGTTAAGTTTACGAAATTACATGGTTGAATGTTTATTAGTATAACCAAATACAGACAGAGCTGCTTAACTTTCAATACAACAATATTGAAGAAAAGATAACATCTAGAGCTATGCATTCACATTCCGGTCTTAAATAATATCTTATTATGCATGAGTTGTACAATTTGAACTAAATCTCTTATGTAGGAAGGTCTTCCTTTGACTTTACGTTTTATTTTAACCAAGATGCACAAATATCTGTAAAAAATACTGCATATTAAATCGGTCAGTTATGCCCATATCTCAGAAGGTCAAGAAAGACATTGTAGACAATTGTTTCAATGACTGGTTTATCAAATCATTACCAATAACTCACACCGACTGTAGTAAATATAAAACTATAAATGTAAACACAATCAATTTGTCCACTCACCTTGATCGGAAGGTTAGCATTGTCAGCCTTCAATAAAACCACCTCAGTGTTACCGTAGTGAAACGAGTCCTCTTGACCTGCCACTTTGGGCCGTGTATTGGAAGGTTTACTGGACAACTTCCTCAATATCATCTTTATCCAACAGTGACTGAGACAATATCGACAGCAAATAAAAAATACATTTCGTTAACATGGACTGAGATAAGAGTGTCTCGCAACTCAGGGGCGTTGCCAACCGAACTTGATATACGCGTTGAGGCGGACGTTTTCCTTATACCGCTTATATTAATTTTTGTGTAACACTTATGGTATATACGTTTTACTCAGCGTTCCCAGGCTGTTACAATTTCGATTCATGATTATGAGAAAACAACAAGTATATGGCTGTGTGAGAAATTAAAATGAAACCGTAAACACATTGGAAGGAAATTCATTTCTTTGTTAAAAATATGTGAAACTTATCGATGAAGACAGAATATTGCCTTTATGAGGATGATGTGCATTTTTGCATGTAATCATAAGTTTCAATATGTGCAATTTCTATAAATATGATGTGAAAGAAAACAATCTTATTTCGTCGAACTGGTTGCATTGTCCTGTCTGATTTAAAATTACTGTTATATTTCATTACATCTCTTCACAAAGAATAACAAATTAGTATAATAGTATAATGATGATTAAGCAATTTTCTACTTCCTGGATTACTTTTCAGGAATTTATCAGGACAAATGTAAAGCTTAAGTGTTAAATTGATTGACATTTTCGAAAGGTTACACGTGAGAACAAAATGTGGTACGCTTTTCAATGGTAAACAGTGTCAAGAATTGTCAAATTTCAGATGTAAAACGTGCCAAAATCCTGTGACCGATCATTATGCAATCGTTTATAAATTGAAAATCACATATGGTTACCCTTAAGGAGGGTAACATGCTGAAATATTGGGGCGGCAACCACCACCCGTGTCACCATACTGCTCCAATCGATAGATAATAAAATACGTTCTAATATATTATATATATATTATATATATTATTTAAATATTGATAAAGGTATAAAGGGACATGTTATCTTTTATCCCAATATCAGACGTGCATTGACGGTATAACATCCCATTTAATAAACTAGCTTCTATCCCAACTTGTTGAATAAACCTGTCGCGTGCTATTTTTGGATTATCTATGGGTTTTTCCAAAAATTGTACAATCTGCGTTTGTCATCTGGGAAAGAACTAAATCGTCTAAAAATGCGATATTTGAACAATATTAATAAAAAATGAAAGAAATTATAGGAAAAAATATAATACTATTATCAGTATTATAAAATGCTAGTATGAAAAAGATTCACAGTTTCGCAGTTTGTGTTTATAAACAGTATAATGTCGATTCGAGTCATTGGGAGACAGAACAATGGTCAAAGATTTAACTTTTTAACACATCATAATAATGAATTAAAACATTATATATAAGCAATAGTCTTCACCTTAAAAACAATTTTATGTTGCACAAAATATAGGAACTTTCAATAATCTTCAACAATTTACCGGTAATAAAAACAATCTTTGAGCTTTGTCTATTAAGTATTTTTCTATGTGTCTCAAAGCTCCGAATTTTCCACCCAATCAAATTCCAAACGCTGTTCATCGTTGCTCTGTGTCCTTTGAATTAAAAGGTTATCACCATAACTAGTCGGCCATCCGGACTTTTAACACATACAGTTATTAATTTATATACGTGATCGTTGTGTTCTAACAAACGTTAGCAAAACAACATAACCTTCCAAATTATTCCATCGTTTTCCGGTTGTAGCGCTTTATATTTATATCACTTTGAAATGATCAATATTCATTAATAAAAAAACCTTTTCATAACGATTTCATGCCATTAGTGTCATTTCGCTCTCTGATGAAATAATTATTTTAACTGTCTGTTAATATGTCCATTTAAGCGTTTTAGAATATTTACATTCGTATCGTTATTTACTCCATTATAATATTTAGAAACCAAAGATGACCAAAGATGCAATCTTTATTTTCGTTAAATTTACAAGTGATTTAACCCTGTCATAACTTATCACGTTTTCAGGATAGACCTGATTCCTATCATACACAACGAATTCTCTGAAAATAAACTGTTCCTCCGCCACGACGCTGTCATATCTGTCCACGTGCGTACATTTGTCATTACTGCATGCGTAATCTGTGCAAGGAGGGCGCCTCATTTTGCGACACTGTGGTACACTACAAATGTTTCCTAGACAGGCTCGCACTAGGAACATCGTCAGCCCGGTCAGTTTACGGTCGTCAATGGAGTCTGATATTTAAAACAAACACATGGGTAAGTTCAACATCTACACTCTTATAAATATGAACATTTCAGTTTAATTACTATATTTAACCAACCATCGGTGTTTAGCAAAGGAAACAAAAACCTACGTGTGTACATGTGTAAAAAAAGACTCTTTGATAGCTTTTGCTCAGTGATCAAACACGATTTAAATGTTTGACTTTTTTTGTTAAAAAAATCTAGTTTTTTAATTCTTAATGAATTGATTTATAAATCAAACACAATTCATTTAATTGTGTAAGCCGAGCCTCTCCCATATAGCTAAATACCTCCCCCAGTAGATTTGTTAGTTTGATTGGAACAACAAGAGCACTACGCCTACATTTATGTGCGCTTATGATCGAATCTTCGGCAAATGAATTATAAAACCAGTGTGTCACAACTAGACTGAATAACGCTTGATTGGTCATTGTTGGTTCGGGTACTACTTAAATGTACCGCGGGTACTCTTAAGTACAGTCCAACCTGTCCCAGAGACCACCTTTTAATAGAGACCAACTGTCCATAAGGACAACAACGATTTCCGTTTCCTCCTGAACGATTTCACTATATATTGTACCTGCGAATAAAGCCCGCCTGCGAACAAAGACCAAAGACCGCTATTTTACATTTTCAAAAGTCCATATTGATAGCTAACAACGACCACTTCAATCATAACAATAAACGATTTTGCAACCTTCAATAAAAAAATGGCCGCCATGAAGCTGTGATAGTCACGTGATAAATATCTTTCCAGTCGACTCATCGGTCGCTATGGAGAAACTAGCAAATGACAGTTTACTGCACTCGATAGCCGTTGTTTGTGTCTTTAACACACGTTGCTAATTGGTACCCATCTGCTTCTTTTATGCATTTGACAGTTTGTTGAAAGTGACAGAAGTTGCCTTTGTATTTAAGCGACTGGCGAGTAATGTACTAATTGCCGAAAATATCAAAGAAAAGTTTGGTGCTTTCATCAACTCATGAAGGAAATGTACGTTTTTGTTACAATTACGATGCCAATTGCACACATATATTTTGATATCCATTTCTTTCTAAAAAATTTCCGTGATAAGACATACATCGATTATCGATAAGTACATTGTTAGTTCAAGTACATGTACATGTATGTCAATAGTTATTCAAACATGTATAAGATTAATGAAATGCATAATAAAACCATAAGGAAATTAAATTGAAGTAATAAATATAAAAACAAAACTGTGTTTTCGATCCTTTATTATATTAAACATGCATTTGTATTTAAAAAAAAATAATAGAGCAGATACATAGATAAGGTACCTGGTAAAAGCCTACTCGCATATTTTGCAAAGTTTCAATTGACCATGCGAATAAAGACCATAACGACAAAAGCCCTTGAGTGGTCTTTATTGACAGGTTAGATTGTATACTTAAATGTAGCCCTTGCACGCAAAATCTACTATACCATACCCGGGAATTCTAACGCTAAAGAGGTCGTTGTCGGCTATTTTTTTATTTATTTATTATGTTCATAGTTATATCAATATTTTGTAAAATGCCCACTAATTCCGTACCGCGGTTTAAGACATCGGAATCTTGACGGGAATAAAACTCGGGTACAGTCTAAATTTGTGGGGTACATTTAAGGATATTTTCCGTACATTGGGTTCATTTAAGTATACTTAAGAGTACCCTGGGTACATGTAAGTAGTACCCGAGCCGTAAATGACCAATCGAGCCTTAATAGGCGGTTTATTTGTGTGGCTGCCATTTTTGTCTAGAAAAAATGTATACCTGTGTATTGGTCGGCTTTACTGGAACTTTCAGCCATATATACCGCGGGCCCGAGGACCGCTTCCTCGCCAGTCTCGGGTCCAATCCCTGGGTATACAGACTCCACGTTCTCGGGCTTCGTTCCATGCAGAGGAGATTTCTCGCTGACTTCCGAATACAACCGTTTTGTCCACTCATCGATAAGCAGCGCTTTGATGTGCGTTGACCCAACTTTAATACCTCGGGCATTGCTTAGATCATGGTATATACCGGCTATAATTAAATCAATATACATCATCTGCCACAAACGCTTACAGAATAAACAGATGAGATGCGATCTATTTCGTAGTGTCAATATTGAACATAATTATTATTGCACACGTTTATATCCAAGATATTTGTTCACTGAAATTATTACCTTTCCCAGATTCATAAAACATCATTTGTCGTATGCTTGCATATTGCTCGTAGAGAGAGAATCCAAGTCCTCCAGCCCCTCGGCGTCCCGACCATGTCCGTGCAAAAAGGCGTTCCTTGTGTCTTGCACAATGCCTTCAATATACTGAAATGTTTCCTCGTCGACATGTATGAGCACAAAACGATATTTTTTATGTAATAATAATGAACGGACAGTATTCAAATGTAAAAGAGCAATTCCCGGGATCACTTTATATCCAGTAGGTTAAACTATGAAAAAAAATATTTAATTTATGTTAAAAAAACATGTATATGCCTAATGTGTTGCAGAAATTATGCAAACATTATCAGTTCATTTACTGAAATGGTCAGTTAGTTAATTTAATTAACCCGTAGGGCGAGTGTAAACGCACGGCAAAGTTATGTGCTAGAAGTATATTGGAACATTGTATTATGGATGTTCACAACTTTGGAAAACCCATCAGGTCTGTAGGTACAAACAACGCTGACGCTTTTTATTTAAATGGCTTTTTTAAACATGCGTTAACTTTCAGAAAGTTTGGCGTTTACCCCAAGATGCGTTATGTCTCCTTAAATCTGGACAATATCGGAGTACATTTATTAAGTTAACATTTGCTATACTCGCTTCTTTTTCCACGGTCAGATAATCGAAAGCTACTTAACAAAGAAAACTATCTGATACAATTTGTTAGTTTAAGTATGTTCATCGTCATGACAGTTTTATTTTCATAGTTTTACTTGTACTTAACATTACAGAGGCCATTTCACTGCGCTCACATGGGATATCATTTGCCCACGAGTCAAGGGTAATATTAACTGTGAAGAATCCCGATTCCTAAAGTCTGAGATACAAAGCTGCGCAGCGGAATTAAACGAAACATGATGCCATGTAAACATGACACTAAAATTACTGAGAAGACAAACCTTGTCAAGATATTAGATTACGCATAATATGCACAGAAGGTGATTTTTGCTGTCTTAATACACCTACAATGCAACATGTAGCGGTGGATCAAATCGTACCTGCAAAACCGGAATGCCCGTGTGTCTGTAGACGGCCGCTGTGGACAAACGTACTGATACGCCATGTGGTCACAAGAGGAAAGATTTTGTCACAAACCCTGTTCATTCTCCTAATCATCATACCGGGACTATCAAAATGGTTACATTCAGCCATGTACGCAGACGACATGTTGCTCTGGTGCAAAGACGAGTATGTAACACCCGTCACGCACATAATGCTGCTGGTTTTGGACAAGATGGTGCGTAACCATTAACATGGAACAATCCTCACTTAATCTTTTTACACACTCCAAAAAAGTTCAGTATGGCAAACTGACCTTGGACAATAATCTGGCTACAGTATCAAAACCAACACACTTACTTGGTAGTCCCCTTCGACACGAGAATGATACGGAAACAACAGGTTTAGATGGCAGAGACAAAAAATCCAGGACAAAAACAATTAAAATCATGACGAGGGTGGTCGCAACACAGTAGACAGCCAACAAAAAAGATACTTGTTACAAGGCACAGTAAACTTCACATTGACTACGGTTTCAACTACTGAAAGACGGCTGCACAGTCCGACCAACATACTATCCTGGAAATGACCATGGGAATTCTCCATTTAAAGAAAGAATGGAATACAAAGCTATAAGCAGGTCACAAAAGCCAGGTACTCAAAACATCACTTGATGCACATTTGAATAAACAGCATCGTAGTAGGAAGACTGACAAGATATAAATTTGTTTGAGAACAAAGCATTGCTGAGGAAGCGTCGGGATCAGCTGCCGGCAGATGTAGAGCCCCTGAACTGCACTCACGATCTGCACCTCACTCTTGAAAACTAAACACAAAGAAATATCAACATCTGTACCAAAGTCATCCTTCTCTCCACACAATATGATCATAGTGACACGAGTAAAACGGCCCTTACAGTGGCAATACTTGGAGAGAGATACCACCAGACAGAACGGAGAAGAGACTACACAGATGGAACAGAAACAGAGGCAGTCAAGAGTGGAAGAGCCTAAGCCTGCAGTACCCAGGCAAAGGCATTGAATGCCTCAACTACACAAACAACCGATCTGAAGATCTGAGGTGCAAGCATTGCTTAATTTTACACAAAAAAAACATAAGCAAAACAAGAGCTGTGTTTTGTCAGAAACACTATGCCCCCTACTGCGCTTTAAAGCCATATATTTGACCTTTGACCTTGAAGGATGATCTTGACCTTTCATCACTCAAAATTTGCAGCTTCATGAGATACACATGTATGCCAAATATCAAGTTGCTCTCTTCAATATTGCAAATGTTATGAGCAAGGTCAAAGTTTTGAGACAGAATGACAGACAGGCCAAAAACAATATACCCCTTTTTTAAAGGGGCATACAAATTATGCGTCAACCTACACCTTCAAACATTCATGGCCAGTTGCAAGTGCCAAAGCTTTTGTTGTGTGTATGCCCCCAAGAAGAGGTAGACATGAAGTCTTGGACTTGTCCTTCCATCTGTCCTCACGTACGTCCCAATGCTTGTGTTTTGAACTTGTCAACAACTGGATGGATCTCACTTAAACTTGCACAGTTGAATGATCTAAATGTGCCGATTAATAAAGGAATTTTGGCTTTGACGATTTTCAGCAAAAAATATTGGCCCTTTGTCTGTTTTTCAACTACATAAAATATGCTTGTGTTTTCAAATCCTCTTTAACTTCTGGTTGGATCTTCATGAAATTTTCACATAAAAATTTGGATCTTAATATGGAGATAATCAATAAGAAAGGACTTTTGGCTGTTCGCAAATTTTGGTTCTAAGTCTGTTTTTCCAAAATGGCATATATAGTTCCAATATATTCCGTTTTCACATCCTCTTTTACAATTAGGTGAATCTTTTTCAAACTTTTACAGTTTAAGAACCATATTGTGTTGATTATTTTAAATAAAGACGTTTTGGTTGCAACTAGTTTTGGCATAATTCTGGCCCTTTGTCTGTTTTTAAAATATGGAATATATGATTCCATAATTGTGTATTTAAGATCAGTTTTTGCCACTGAAGAATATATAGTAGATTTGCCTTTGTCAAAACAGGTGATGTAATGGCATAATTGTCTGTAACTTATTTATGATTTCAAATACATTGTTTGCAAAAAATACTTTTTATTGAATTGGTTCTTACTTTATGAGCTGTATGGATCTGAGGAAAAAAATAACACCTAAACAATAACAAAAACGCAAGTGCTCTGTCCTCCAATACCGCTTGTGAGATTTGTTACAGAAGTGACCAGAACATTGTATTTTTGTTTTCAGATCCTGAGCGTGGATATTTACTGGGTGAGAGCGGTTTTCTGTGTCGTTCTTTTTTTGATGACGCCTTTCCTGAAGCCAGGTAAAGCGAGTACATAATTAATTAACAATAAATAAATGTAGCTTAGACGTATTTATTTTATTTGTGTATCAGGATACCGTTTTACTAAACTACTTACGCAAGCCATAGACTAGTCACTTACGCACATATTTAAAATTAATTGGATTTCATTTATTTCAGGTAAAGCCTAAAATTGTTACTTGTTCAGTTCACGGAAAATATACATAATTTTAATGTTGCAATAATTTAAAGAAACCATACTGACTTTAAAACATGTGCGTAAGTCGAATAATTGCGTTAAGCGCAAGTCTCACTTTTGCCGGTTGAGCCCTGGTCCATCCCGGATTGCTTACGCCGGTCGAACGGCGAAAACTGGGATGATTTGTTGGATTTTTTACGCGGTCACACAATTTCCCGGTGCCGCCCCGGTTGAAGCCGGTCACCAACCCGGCAGAGTCCCGGTCAAAGCCGGAATAGCTACGGTTTACCCCGATGAAGCCCCGGCAGAGCACCGGTTGTCGCCGGTAATGCCCCGATAAAGCCCGTAACACCGCCGGCATTTACCGGGGCAATACCGGCATAAGACGCTGGCGAGATACGGCAACGGTCCGGTTTAAGCCCGGTCGTCGCCGGTAATGCCCCGGCGGAGCCCCGGTGAATGGCGTTGGCTTCCCTGCAGAGCGCCGATTATTCGGGACTCTGCCGGCATTCATCGGGGCTCCACATGGGCACCACCGGCGACAACCGGGGCGTTGTCGTAGCTCTGTCGGGTTCTGTATGGGCCCCGATGGAACACGCACCGAGGCTCCACTGGCATCATAGTGAGACTTGGCCTTAAGTAGCTTAGTAAAACAGTACCCTGTATTGACATTATTAATCCATTCATTTTATTTATACATGTAGTTACCTAAAATTGATGTGTTTATAGAATATGAAATGTCAATTTCAACGTGTAATAGTAAGTGATATACATTTGAAAATCATCTTTTACTTCTCAGTGTCAGATGCTCAGCAGAGATACAATATCGGCATACGGAATTGCATAGAAAGAGCCTTTGGAGTATGTCAATGGACGTTCAATGTACTCCATGGGGAGGTATGTATTCCCAGATTATAAAAATATTAAACGTCCTTTGCAATCGCCAGCGCATGTTAGTAAAATATTTAACTATAATTAAGTTCAGCAAATGTATTGTAGAAATGTTAATGAATAAATACATGCACTTACATTCTTTTATTTCACAACAATACATTCCGTATATGAACATTGGCTAATGTTTCAGCTCCAAAATAAATTGCAGTTTTGTCTTTTTTTATATAAATCGATTTCGTTAATACCACTGTGTGTAGTAATGTATTAACAAATAAAGAACAATAAGAAGAATTCCAACTTTGTTCAAACAAACCACAATTATATAAAATAATAATTATGTTATTTATAAGTCACAAAGAACTATTAGTTTGAGACAACTGTGTCTTATTTGTTGTAAGATTGTGGTAATGATGTAATAACTGTCAAAGTTGAGTTGTTTCTACATCAACCATACATACATGATACATTTCACTTACTAAATACTTCTATTGCTTATGTTTGTGACCAATTTTACGTTGATTTAAACATATCTGCGTGGGGAGGTGCAGTCCGAAGGGGCAAGCAGGGACGACAATTTCCGCCTGTACTGGACTTTCGTTTAAGAGAGACTTCCTTTATACGAACAATACCATAAAAGTGGAATGTTTCGCCCCTGTGAAGTTCGCACAGGCTAATATGGTATAATTATTTACCCACATGCATCAAGTTCTATTTTCCCATAGGCTAGCTCGGCTCAAGCTCGGAAGGTTTGCACTACACGTGATTTAGACTTATGGAAATAGAGAATACTAGGTTAGCGTTGAATACAGAGAAGTTTATTTTGCGAGGCTTAGAACGCCGGGAGCGCGAGCCTGATTACTCAGGTTAGTGTTCAGCAGTGTGTTTCTGGAAGCTGATTTTGTGTTCTTTAAGTAACTGAAAAATATATATGTGAACATGTTATTTTCTCGACTGTTACCATCCTTGCATAATGATTCGGGCTACATGATTATATCACTTATTATTAATAATGCTAAATTAAATATAATTAAAAAGAATGTCTGAAACCCCATACATTATTAGGTATTGAAAATAGTATTTAAAATAACTACTTTTTAATGGTTCAGAGAAACATTAAAATGACTTATATAAAAACTTGTGTAAATAAGAATAATCGTAATGAAGCAAAGTTGATATTTTATCAAGTTACAGGGCACAGTGGATGATTGAATGATTGGAAAGTACCTGAAACCCCTTTCAACATCTGCTGATGATGCTGGTATGGTAAAGACCAAATCAACTAGTGCCAGAATATTCAGACATACTATCTTCTTGTACTACGTCTTGCTCGGGGCCAGTGTTAACAGTCTTCGCTTTAATTTAAACATTATTAAGCGTAATTATATCAAAAAAAATAAGTAAACTTATTCAATTATATGTTTCGACAGGAGGTACACAATGCAGTGACTCTTTACCTGTTGAAAAAGTGGCGTAATGGAAATTGTGTCTTGGGTTCGATCCCAACTATGGGAGCGTTGTCTCCACCAAAATACACCAACTACTGATTATAACCGGAAGGCGAACTCGAGAGCGTTCAATAAGCCTCTGACTGTTGTTGCAATCGAGCTAAAATAAATACGTTTTATGTTATGAAATCTCTTTTGAAAGGCTTCATAAATCACAACAGACAAATAACGTTATATAAACAGCTACGAAGGTAAACACAGTATGGTTATACATGTATATGCGTCGCGCTCTGGGAATACCGGGCTTAATGCATGCACTTTAAGTCTCGTCCCAGATTGACGTGTGTAGTCCGCACAGACTAAACAGAGACGACACTTTCCTTTAATGTATTTTTTTCCGTTTAATGCACGTCTCAACAAAATCAAGTCAAGGTGGAAAGTGTCGTTCCTGATTAGCCTGTGCGGACTCCCCAGGCTAATCTGGGACGATACTTTACACATGTGCATTACGCCCGTATTTTCAAGAGCTTAGCTAATATGTTACCGATATAACATCCGACATATAATTACAGGTGTCAGGTGATACAAAATGTATTTTATACATTAATAACTTTATCAAAAAATATATACTTTCAGCGTTCAACATCCGTTTAAGGTTCAACATAGTTGTTCTAATATGTACGTCACTTCAACGTTAAATAAACCACGTACATTCAACATCAGTACATGAACCTTAAAACATCAATACTTTAAAGTTAAGTATTTCGGCTGTGCTTCAATGCACTAAAACATTAGTGTAAGCGATTTGTTCCTTAACTAAATTAACACTTAAGTGTGTGTTTACATGAGTATTGTGACACCGTTTCATACCACAGCGGCCTTATAAAGGTATTGCAACTACAATAATGAACAGACACAACGTGTGCTTCAACTGGATATAATGAAGTTGTTCAGCTTGCGTAAAGTTGACGTGGTCAATTATGTTAAGTTAATATATTACTGGTGCGTTTTAGATCGAATGTGTTTACATTTATCAATATAAAGCATTCAAGAACAAACTTCAATACATGCCAACATATTTTAAATTGTCTCTTTTAAGAAGCATAATTCAATGATATGTTTCGACAGGAGGTTTCTAGTGCAACATTTTCTTCGATATGCATTGACTCTTTACCTGTGGTGGGTTCGATCCCCACTGTCGGAGCGTCGTCTCCCCACAACAGACACCAAGCACTGGTTATACCCAGGAGGCGGACCTGTCGTGGGTTCGATCCCCATTGTGGGAGCGTCATCTCCCCACAACAGACACCAAGCACTAGTTATACCCAAGAGGCGGACACAATAGCGGTTCAGTAAGCCTCAGGCGTTTGGTGCAATTGCGATTTATTAAATACGTTTTAATCAATCATCTTATTAAACCTCGCTTCAAAGGCGTAATGAATCACAACACACAATTAATTTGTGATAAAAAGCTACTAAGGTGAATACAGTAGTGTTATACATGTATATGAGTCGCGAACTGTGAATACCGGGCTTAATGCACGTACGTAAAGTGTCGTTCCAGATTGGCCTGTGCAGTACGCACAGACTAAAAAGGGACGACATTTTCCTTTTATGTATTTTGTTCGTTTAATGGAAGTCTAAAAGAAAAGCAAGTTGAGGCGAAATGTGTCGTGCCTGATTAGCCTGTGCGGACTCAACAGGCTAATCTGGGACGATACTTTACGTTGATGCATTAAGCCCGTATTTCCCAGAGCTAGGCTCATATGTTATCGATACAAAATCCGACCTATAATTACAGGTGTCAGGTGACAGAAAATGTATTATTAGATTAGATTAGATGCTCTACAAGCATGCACATGCTACAATGACGTCGTATTATATGCGTTTGTAGCTTGCTCGCAAACACACACGTAAAATCCGCATTTTAAATAAACAACCTGCATTTTTAAATATACTTTTATGATATATCAAATATGATACTTGATAAAAATATTTCAATAAGCACTATTTATTAGAAAACAATTAAATTTTTTTAAATGACATCACATTTCCCATTATATCATATTTCATTTTATATAACAATGCCAGTGTGTTGAAATATGCGACAGATACTATGCGATAAAAGCGCTCATGCTTTCTTATTTCACGCCTTTAAAAACGTCACTGACAGATTGGTGTAATTGTATTGTATATAACAGTGCACATTTATTGAAATATGCGACCAGTCTTTCTCAATAAACGCATTATGAATTAAAGCAAACACATGCCTTTCTCGGTTGCACTAATTGCGACTGACGTTAGCATGGTCCAGTTTGCGAGGCTGACGTAAATATTTATTGAGCGGAACGAGATTTGCCTATGTTAGTGTATATTTAAGGAGTTAAAATGTACAATCACTAAAATATTAATTTGCCGACTGTTCAATTGCACCAATAAAACCATTTTATGTTTTGTGCAAAACATAGCTTCACGCAAAAACATGAAGCATAAGCACTTTAACCACACATCAATCAGATTAACTAATCTCGATTAGAAGTCCGTGGGACGCCAGTGGAAAGTATTCAGAATTTATCTACGTCCCTCGTATATATAAATGTATAAACCGCGATCTCGGAAAACCGGGCTAAATACATGTGCTTAAAGTGTCGTCTCAGATTAGCCTGTGCAGTTCGCTGATTCCGCCTTTAAATGGAACATTCCATGAAAGCGTCAAGGTTCGTCCCTGATTAGCCTGTAAGACTGCATTGGATAATCTGTGAGGACACATTATGCACATGCATAATTTACGGTTTTCCGTGAGCGCAGCGGATATGTTTTAACAAGCTTACTCATGCTAGTTGGTAATCGCATATTATAGTTTACCTCATTTCATTTGGTTTTATTTCACAGTATAGAATCAATGTGAAAACGTGAGGAAACACGAGTCTATTTAAGTTAAAAACGTATCGCTTTACCTCACTTAATTATTAAATGTTACTATTCATTACCAGGGTATACGATTATTTTAATCGCGTAGTTACACAGACACTACCCTAGCAGCAAATGAGTAGATACGTATAACATATTACACAAAATAAAAACGGCAGCTAAGCAAACACAACTTTACTAAAGAATAACTGAACTTCACCGTCCCGCCCCTCTCTTTCTTAGATTGTCTTCATGGCAACGGAAAGACTAATGAGCAAGACAGCTTATCAGAGATCCTCTGGAAGTTTTGTTTGGTTTTAGTTTGAACATATCGTTTGCCATTATCATAACGAGGGTCTAAGTAGTTACTCACAACTTATATAACTGACACATATAAACCCATCATTGATTGACAAGAGGGGACTGAAGCTGAGATAGCACCCTGTCTGAATGCAATCTATATCTGTCGCGCTATAGGAAAACGGGGCTTAATGCATGTGCGTAAAGTGTCGTCCCTGTTTAGCCTTTGCATTGCGCACAGGCTGATCATGGACGAGACGTTCCATCTTAACTGAATTTTCAGCTAGGAAGAGATGTCTTTCAAACGAAAAGTTCCATTAGAACGAAAAGTATCGTCTCTTATTGATCTGTGCGAACTGCACATGCATTTAGTCCCGTTGTTCAAGATCGATACTTAAATATGTTTTTATTGTATTACGTATCATGCAAAATACGAGAACAAAGATCACCGTTCGGCAATGTACCATCGGACACCGATAAGTCTTTGCGTCGCAAATAAATTTTAGAATTTGTGGGGGCGCAAATGATTATATATGTGCACATATTTTACGACAACCTATAATTAACAAAATATGTGCACATAATTTGAGATGCTCTTAATGTGGTAGGGGATTAATGGTAAGACATAACAATCGTGTGTTTTTTTGTTCTTATTATAATTTACCATTAATAATACAATTTTATTTAACATTTTAGGAACGTTTAACGGGTAATAAAAAAGCTAATTAAATTTGAGTAATGCCACAACCGTGAACAAAAAACATGTTATCGATCCACCATGACTTCGTATTAGAAAAAAGCACACATCATGTTTTTTGTTTTTACATATGGCATATTTGTTACTTAAAGACAGTTTTGACAGAATCTTGAACAATAATAACAACAATTTTGCAATATTTATAAAACAGTATAGAGACAATACATACAATAAACAGTAGCTGATTTGAAATTAAGGACACATCTAACCAAGATTAATATCTGTGTCCATCTTTCACAGTCAGATGTGGGCCTGTTGAAGGACACATCTAACCAAGATTAATATCTGTGTCCAACTTTCACAGTCAGATGTGGGCCTGTTGTAACCAATATTAATATCTGTGTCCAACTTTCACAGTCAGATGTGGGCCTGTTGATTACAATTATAGTGTGTTGCCTACCAAAATGCTGAACATAGATATATGATTACAATACCAAACAGATATTAAGTTTTAACGTCAAATAAGATACATTTCTGCAGCAAAAGAATACAAGAATTGGTTGTCTGCCAAATATTGTCTTGAGTACATATACCAAAAATAACATTACACTTGAGATATATTGATATGTTATGCACCTATAAATATACATAAATTATTTTTTGAAGAACAATTATGACTTTTTTTCCTAAATAGGAAATCTATTGAGCAAAAATGGCAACATACAGGACATTGTCATCTGATAATATAATAAATAAGCATACCGTACTTAAATGTATTTTTAGCACAGTATTAGGCAAATTATACAATTAGTTAACATAATCATTCCATAATAGTCGTGGACAATTAAAGGTGATTCTCTCCTCAAATTGTAGAAGGTGCATTATTTGTTAATATAGAATACATTGATATTATGTTCAATTCAACTCAGTTCATTTGTTTTTGTTATATTGATACATGGTAAACAACACATTACTAAATGCTTGCTATATACTTACTATAATTACTATTTATATATTAAATAAACAACTTGATTATGTTAAATCGCATCATATCCACATTGTCAGAGACCTTTCTTTATCGTTTTTAATCACTTAAAAGACTCAAAACACGCCGAGCGTGCCAGTTAGCGGCATTGTTTGTACCGCACTGAAGCAACGATTGCTGATAGTAATGTAACGCCACATTAACGTTCCCTTCCATTTCATAGCAGTGCCCAAACAAATTCGGTGAAGTATCAACGTGATACATGTTTATCATGTTTCTTTTATCAAGCATGTAAGACTTAAAGACTCCCAATGCATGTAGCTGTTTGTCACGTTCACCGAGTCCTCCATACGTGAGATACTGCAGATAGTATAGAAACGGACGAGCGTCCACCTCAGCACTGTCCATCCATAGTTTTTCAGCGAAAGTTCTCTGTGTCACTTCCTCTTCAGTGATATTGCGATTCATTTCAAACAATAATATGAAAGGAGTGCAGTACGATTCTTGCCTTAAAAAACTGACACATAATTCGAATGGCAGTTGGCTGATTCCCTCTTCTTTGTTACCAGATAACATATCAGCAAACACCTTCAGATCCCTGTCTCTCTGGTATTCTCTAAACCAACACACAGCCATGACCTTGCTGTGATACCTCCTCTCTACATCCTCCAGCACTCGAACTGCCGCTTGATGATGACCACTACAGTATAGCATAGAAGCAAACTTTAAGCGACTAGAATCTACATCCGAATTTAAGGAAGATTGGACACGCCTTATATTTTCGCTGTCAAGAACGTTTTGTAGTCGCAAATAGTAAGATGATTGAACTGAAATTTGTAACGCATAAAAGTGTTTAATAAATTCAACAGCAGCAGTTTTTAACATGGCATTCGTTGAGTTTTCAAAACAATTGCGTATTACATATTTTAATTTATGCTCGAAGGTTGTATGAGAACTGCTCAGTTCATGTTTTAAGACTGTGAACACATGAATCAATATTTGCAAGCACTCACACTTCAGCAGTAATCGAATGCTGTTACTTAAGCATACACCTCTTAGTTCTCATGCCTGTACAATGGGCCGCATACTACAGGATTGTAACCGACAACTTATATTATCTATACCAATACAAAAAACATCTTGTAAGTTATTCCTTATCAACGAGTCTATATACACTAAAAGGCGTTTCTGCAGCAACTTTGAGAGTTTCCCATCGAACAAGTTCACACCTTCTATGATATAATGCGAAAGCCTTCCTAATCTCAGCCATCGCCTTAATACGTGTAAACAGAGCAAAAGTACAAACATAAGGTTGTGTTTGCACCACAGAAAAGGATGTGTTCTTTCTATGGTGAAAAACATTATAGTTTTACAATGAAAGCTTGTAATAACATCCCCCACAATGTTAGCAAATAATGATTTTTTGATTAGTTTTAAAACAATGTAACATTTTATTTGAGTCATATTGAAGCTAAATATCAACATTCGTTCTATCAGGTTTGGAGACAGTCGCCATTCATCCCGCTTGTTATCACTGTCTGGATGTCCTGCTGGCACCAGGAAACACGGAGCTATCCGTGCAGCCTCGAGAAGCTGAACAGGTGGCCAGTGTTTACCTCTACATCTGTCTATCCAGTGCTGTATTTCAGGAAGAGGTTTGCGTACATGACATGCACCTACAATATCCCAGTTAGGCAGCCATCTCACAGAAGGCCCATTTTTAGTTGCCTCCTCTCGATCTCTACCATACCATTTTTCAATCTTTCAGCGCTGAACAGTATTTGCCCAGAATCTTTCCTTACGTACGTGTCATGGGTCAGACTGGTCACTGGTTCCGGTGTGTAGACTTTGATGACTTGTAGCAAGTACTGTTGAGGTGGAGTGGTGCTGTCGTGGAGCATCAGAAGGTTCAGAACCCCAGACTTCCAGTCTTCCCAGACTGTCATGATATTGATTATGTTACTACTTACTAGCAAATCAATATCAGACTGGAGACCGGGAGTTGTGGTCCCTTCCGACTGGCTCCCGAAATGAAAACACTCACGGTTGTTTCCTCGTAGTTGAAATGCTATTTTCTCAAAGTGCTCCCTCCGCAAGTAAGTTCTCCTCCGCTCCAATACAGTTGCCTTCCCAGCTCCACTGTCGTCAAGTGCGTCAAACATCCGAATAGACAATTCTGTGAAATGCTCTGGAATCTAAATATGCATTAATGATATTACTTTCAAATAGTTTTGATCATTTGTACGTATATATTGAGCATAGTTTTGCAATATTTTCGATACACATTGCGTATATCAGTTGTTTAATTTATATTAATTAATTACATGTTTCTGTTGATAACTCTTTACTTGTACATCTTATTTTATCGTTTGTATCAAACATGCAGCAGATGAAATATATCAAAACCAAATGTATTGATAGTACTTAATATAAAATAGTTTTAAGTATGTAAGTATATTAAATCGACAAACATGTATACGAGAACTGATAAATCCATACGCGCGCTGATAGATATAAATCAGATATCAGACAAATGTGCCAAATGATTTTAAAATCTGACGATGAACGACATAGTTATGGCTCGGACAAGCTCATTTATGGCCATTTTTGACCTTTGAACTCAAAGTGTGACCTTGACCTTGGAGATATCGACGTAATTATTTCGCGCGACACACCGTCTAATGATGGTGAACAAATGTGCCAAATGATTTTAAAATCTGACAATGAACGACATAGTTATGGCCCGGACAAGCTTGTTCCGCCCGCCCGCCAGCCCGCCAGCCAGCCAGCCAGCCCGCCCGCATTCGCCAATCTTATAACCAGTTTTTTCCTTCGGAAAACCTGGTTAAAAACCTGGTTAAAAAGGGCACATAATTCTGTCAAAATGCCAGTCAGAGTTACATTACTTTGCCTGCACAGTCCCCTGATGATAGTTAGTAAGTGTACCAAGTTTGAATGCAATAGCATTGATACTTTCTGAAAAAAGTGGACCTAAACGCAAAACTTAAACAAAATTTTCAATTTTCTAAGTATAAAAAGGGCACATAATTCAGTCAAAATGCACGCCAGAGTTATCTAACTTTGCCTGATACTTTCTGAGAAAAGTGGACCTAAACGCAAAACTTAACCGGACGCCGACGCAGACGCCGACGCCAAGGTGATGCCAATAGCTCTTAATTTTTTTTCAAAAAATAGATGAGCTAAAAAGGGGGGTCATACGTTATGCAAGAAAGAACTCTACGCGAATCAGCGGTCACTGTTTTACGGCCATCTATTTACCGGATTCGTACCAGTTGAGAAGGGTTTCCCGCCATCTGTCAAAGTCTCATGTAGTCTCCAACCTTCAAGCAAAAGAGTGAATTTCTGTTAAACATCAATGTTTTCCCTACCACATGCACAAAGAAACATTCTAAAATAAAGCCATGGCAATTGCCCCTACAGAGAATTGTGTCTTCTTATAAATGATGTTCATGTTTTTAGAGAGTATAGCATTGCACTCCAAAATATTTTAGTATATTGTAACCTAAAGGAGAAATTCATTCTGATTAAAATGTGTTTTTCTTACATATTATTATCTTCATATGCATATTGCAGCGAAATATTAAGCTTGGCTGGATTATCTGTCCATTTGGCCATTTTATATCATATTTTCACACGCGGGTGTTTTCGGTCTGAAGAAGGCAATTTTAAGCCTGTTAAAGCTTAAATGACCCTTTAAGATTTAAAGTTGTTGTGTTCAATATATGCAATAAAATACCAAAACAAACCAAATGGACAGGCACGTGAGGCTTATGCGGGGTGGGGAAAGAATGAATTTGTTAGATATTTTCACTCAAAGCAATTTTGATAATGCCTTTTTTGTTCTTTTTTTTTAATCACCCCAAAAATGTCAATTTTAGAGCAAAAATAAATCCAATTTCATCACAGACAATAAGCAAATTGGTGAAAATGAGCGATCAAAGATACGTTGAAGTGTAGAAATCAATAAGCTTCCAATAACTTGTTGTTTCGCACCAATAAAAGCGTGAAATCTTGAAAGCGCCTTGTTGCTAGGAGCCAATTTGTTTACCAGCTGCCAATGATATATTCTACCATATAATGTCATGGGTGCCTTTAAACCGCAGAAGATGGTCAATATTCACTGCCATCTCTCATTAAGAGGTTAGAGAGAATACAAAATTTCATATTTTGGGCACAAAATTAGTACTTTTGACTATTTTTATGGTGTCAATCTGGTCAAAATGGGGCTTTATAACCGAGCCAAAGACAAAAATGCTCATTTTGGGGGTTAAGAATGGAAGGAAAGGTTAAAATGAACAAGACACACACATGTAGGAAAGCCTTATAAGTTTAGAAATGAGGTTTCATGTTGTAACAGGGGCAGAAAGGCAGCTCAGATCAATGCAAGCTTCCTGAAAGGGGTTTCTGGTACTTCTTCTGAGGACACAGCTTCCCGCAGAATTCTCAACACAACAAATATCATTGATTCATGTCACCTTTGTATGCAAAGACAAGCGAATAAGGTCAATACTTCCCTTAAATCACTGAATGAGAGAAGCATGTACCAAATAAAAAAAAACTGGTTGCTGAAATGCCAAATTTTGGCAAAAAGATCCCTCTAAGGTAAATGATGAAGGGGACACTTGCTACAACAATCCTATGTTTAAGTCGGACGCCACATCCTTTCAAGCCGGGACCATGACTGTAAGCTTATTGTGAGAAAACAATACCAAACACAAGCTTATTGTAGGGTTACAAGTAGCATATCAACTCAAATGTACTGCATACATGCTTAGGAACAAGGATAAACCTGCTAAGTGCCAACTTCTGCTGCCAACAAAGCAAAAGCTTTACGTGTCAGGACGCGGAGCTATCAATACAAACTGCACGGGGAATTGCTCGACGGAAAGGATTTGAATGACCACAAACCTTATTATGACAGTATTTCACACCTTAAGCATCATAACTATGCTTATTTGCTTGTGTACATGATAATAATTTAGTATTATTACCTGTTTTGCCATCAACAACCCTTCTCCAGTTGCCCTCGGCTAAGTCCCAGACATTTCTCTACCTGAAAAGGTCAAAATACCCAATAGAAATAGGTATAAAATGAAAAAAGAAAATGCATTTATGTATTTTATGTGTATTTTTATGAATAATAGCAAGTGATAAAGCTTGTTATGTTCATGATTGAACTAAATATGAAAGCTGGCTCAGTTAAGCGTCTGCTGCACTGTCCAAACTGTAAAAATGCCCGCCATGCCATGTCGGTGACATTGGGCTCTGTTTGAATGTACATGCTTTACGCACAAGCTATTGTTGCGTTACTGGATCATGGAAAGCCGGTCGAAAAGCAATTTGGCCCTTATCTGGCTATATAAGGGTGGGGGTCAACTTGAAAAACAACTATTCCAGGTCAAATAATCTAAATTCATGCATTTAATGCACTTATATTCTTCTCTTCTGCTAAGAAATGACCAAAAATCAGCTTTCCCAGTCATATTTTGTACTTGCAGATGCTATTTCATTTTTACCTAGAGTTAGTTTAGGTCACAATATACTTAAAGATTTCCTACACAAATTCAATGTGAAAGCAATAACTTTAACAAAAATTAAAGTCAAACTTTTGCGCATAGACATCTCCATCACCATACCTTTTCTTAAAGAGCATTCAAAACCGCAATGATTTAAACAATACACAAGCAAATTCGTAGAATTGATATCCCCCGCAACATATGCTTTGTTTGAGGATGGGTGCAAATCGGACGGATGAACAAACTGACAGATTTTTTCAAGTTACAAAGGGCCATAACTCTGGTTTTAACAGATGGTGTACAATACCATTTGGCGTGAATCATCCTCTTATGCATATATATACTCATACGAAGTTTCAATGAAATGTGCCATTGGACTTCCAAGATATGGCTCTGGACACAAAAGTGACGGACGGACGGAAAGCCGGTCGGACAGCCGGACAATGCCAAAACAGTATCCCTCCGCCTCTGGCGGGGGATATATACTCGTACCTAGTTTATTTGAAATCCGCAAAAGCACTTCCAAGATATGGCTTCGGACACAAAAGTGCCTATAGTAAAAAGCATTTTTTCAAAATACAAAGGGCCATAACTCTGTTTTTAACAGATGGTGTACAATGCCATTTGGCGTGCATCATCCTTTTATGCATATATATACTCATACCAAGTTTCAATGAAATCCGCCAAACACTTCCAAGATATGGCTCCGGACACAAAAGTGCCTATAGTAAAAAGCATTTTTAAAGAAACAAAGGGCCATAACTCTGTTTTTAACAGATGGTGTACAATGCAATTTGGCATGCATCATCCTCTTATGCATATATATACTCATACGAAGTTTCAATGAAATCCGCCAAAGCACTTCCAAGGTATGGCTCCGGACACAAAAGTGCCGGCCGGCCGGACGGACGGACGGACGGACAGCCGGACGGACAACGCCAAAACAATATCCCTCCGCCTCTGGCGGGGGATAATATACGCATATCAAGTTTCAATGAAATCCGCCAAAGCACTTCCTAGATATGGCTTCGGACACAAAAGTGCCTATAGTAAAAAGCATTTTTTCAAGATACAAAGGGCCATAACTCTGTTTTAAACAGATGGTGTACAATGCCATTTGGCGTGCATCATTCTCTTATACATATATATACTCATACCTAGTTTCAATGAAATCCGCCAAAGCACTTCCAAGATATGGCTCCGGACACAAAAGTGCCTATAGTAAAAAGCATTTTTGCAAGATACAAAGGGCCATAACTCTGTTTTTAACAGATGGTGTACAATGCCATTTGGCGTGCATCATCCTCTTATGCATATATATACTCATACAAAGTTTCAATGAAATCCGCCAAAGCACTTCCAAGATATGGCTCCGGACACAAAAGTGCCGGACGGACGGATGGACGGACCGACCCACGAATGATACATTGTGTGTCTAATAATTTGTGGGACTATCAAAATCGTATTGTGGGTCTTTTCATTTTTGTTTCTAACGAATGATACATTGTGTGTTTTTCAGACTTCTGTGTCTATTTCACTTTGTGTCTTTTCATCCAAATAAATTGTGGGATCATATTATGTCAAATAAAGAGTTACAACTCCACTGAAAAACTATGTATTTAACACAAACACCAACAAATGACACATATGTTAGATATGTTCAATAAAAACATATTGTATCAAATAACTGTCCCGAATGCATACTTTTATAAATGTAAACTACCGGTTATACAATCAAGTATTTGCAATCTATGCTAGTGCTCTAAAGAAACAATAAAACACTTATTCTTTGAATGTAGAAAAGTTCAACCATTGTAATCACTTTCCCCAAAACTTAAGCAAAAGGAATATTGACATAAGTTTCCTTTATCATGTCAAAAATAGTATAAATGAAATGATCCGCATTGTGCATCAAATTGCGCTTAACCACAACCAACTGGATTCACACATTAAAAATGGCAACATTTCATAATGTAATTTCTTCTTTTTCTCACTTTAGCCATACAAAACCACATAAAGCATCGCACACCAAGACCATGGTTACCCACCAATTCAACATACATTCAGGTACATTACACAACATGACTTAAAACTACACATTTTTTATTTTTCAGAGGTGTATGTAAAGACATATAGTGGATATTTTGCCTGCAAGATAAAATGGTCAAAAGTAATGTGCATCATTGGTCTATTCAAAACAATGTTGCAAACCAGTAAATGACAAAATGCAGGCATACTGGACAAACTTTAATAGCATAAGATTAACAAAATGGTTGTGGGATGTCACTTATATGAACCAAACATCAATTATTGTGGGTCATCAAAGAAAGATATAATTAAAATGTTACTGAAAAATATGACCTTATTCTTAAACTAAAATATCCGTCTCTGTAGGAAGAGTGTAAAGATTAGTAAATATCAGATTTAACTATGTCCGCAAATATCCGCAAATGGATTTCACTGCAGCAGAACTTAGTTCAAAGGTCAAAAATTAACATTATACACCTTGTCCGGTCTGTATCTCCCTTATGCGTTGATTTGTTCGGAAACTATACATATTTAATGTATTTTATTCCGTTCGCTTAAAGATATTTAAGATACTGCATAATTGAACGTCAGCTGATAAATACATTGTACGCGCCGATTTAAACAAACGTTAAACAACATTCTATCTCAGATAAGTGGCTACACTGTTGAAGCGGAAGCGGTGTTCGTGATCAATATCTTAGCCATCATATTGTGTTAGTACTGTTGCTGACCCCGTCGCGGTTAGTTCATTGTTTACAATATCTAGTATCAAAGCATCAACGAATGCTCCCATGTTAGAACGCTACTCCGTATAATACACTTTTTAGAATGCTAATTTGACGTAAAAATTTATTTACACCGCTTTGCTTTGTTTACCTTGATATCGTTATTTCGGATGGCTTTTCTGAACGAAATGTAAATGAATTTTTGTAAAATGTTCGTACCGGTATGATGAAAATCGTATCGCAATACAATATGCGGATTGCGTATTGCGATATATACCGAT
This sequence comes from Dreissena polymorpha, assembly GCF_020536995.1. Classification (NCBI taxonomy): domain Eukaryota; kingdom Metazoa; phylum Mollusca; class Bivalvia; order Myida; family Dreissenidae; genus Dreissena; species Dreissena polymorpha. The sequence continues at coordinate 68,012,761 of NC_068365.1, read as the reverse complement.
ATACCGGTATATAGTTGCAGCACTAATATCTACCATGTACATTGAATTTGCGATTAAATAAAGAACATTCCTGACTTACCGACACACACATGAATGGTCATAATTATGGAAGCTTTTGCATTGTATATGATATAAAATATGCTTTATTTCAGCATAATTGTTATATCCAGGCCTTTATTTTTAGATCTAATATTAGAAACAAGTGGGTCAAACGTCCAAGGTTACTTTACTGCCCCAATTATTTGGCCGGATTTTAATTGAACAGAAGACAACGGATCATTCAGCCGGATTTAATTTGACAGCAAGATACATGTAACCGATCAAACCCGTAAAACTGAAATTACACAATACAAAAAACTTACAAAATGCATGACAAAATAATCCGTAAAATAACAGCGTTACACAACTGATAGAAATGTAATCTTAGGCCTTTAGCATTATACAAGTATTGCATAGATGTAAATGATTTTACTGTCCATCCGTATGAGCATTTAGAATTCAAAACAATAAAAGGCAGTACTGAACGTTTAAGGAATGATGGATTTAGTTGAGTTATTCAAATAATTACGACCAAATAACAGCATATCACATCAATGTTGCAATAACTACATTTAACTTACACAACGGTGAGACCAATTAGATTTGACTAGATGTCGAGGTATGCATGGCGTTGTATATGTCTGTAAAATGAAACAAAACATTGGTAAATAAACAAGGAACTGGATCTATTATGTATTACACATATGATGAGTTACATAAGATTCAAGCGGAGATTTAACATTGAACAAATGATAATCCGAAACACACAAATGGAACGAATCGTACGAGTACGAACGAACAAAAACTCTTATCAGCAAAATAGTAAGAAAATCGCCGAACAGTCTAATAAAAATAGTTTGTATAATAATCAAATACATAAAAATGTATCAAAATATGCTCTTTCTATTTGTTTACTTGGACAATGAAGCTTGCAAAGGGGTATTTTAATTTAAGAAAAACGTGACCAAGGCTGCACACCACACTTTTAGCCACCAATGCGCATTGGCAAGGGAGAAATTTCAAAATAAAGAGAACAATGCTCAAGTAAGCACCATTTTGAGTGTCTAAATAATAATGAATGTCAGGTTTGAGTTGAGGTGATTTTTCATGGATGTTTGTAAGTTACCAAAACATAGGTATTGTAACTATAGCTGCATACAGGAAGTAGAATTAATGCAATTCGAAAACAGGTGTAATGCTGGCTCCGGTCAGTGTTTCTGTTGAAAATTTGAAAGGGCGTACGGACATTGAACTATTACAAAAAATCTAATCCTTTGACCCCCAATTTTCTCCATTGCTGTTTAGTACTTGGTAAGTTACCAATGTAAAAACATGGTCTCCAGGCACCTTGCTTCCGCAGGAAAGTGGCAGTTTGTTGTTGAAACTGGCTTAAAAAGGCTCGGAAACACGCATTATTTTGTTGTTTTTATTTGAAATAATCAATACTAAAGCATTTTGCCCCAACTCATTTGATTTGAATGTTACTGATTTTTCAGATGGCACACCCTCAACCATTCTGGAAATGTGCTTGGTTTATTTTCAGATATGCGAGGTGACCAGGTTTCGGACAGTGGTTAACTCCTGCTTGTGTATGAGATTGGCCGAGACTAAAAAAACTGTATATTGCCACCTTAAGGTAAAACATCAAATTATGAAAATGATCAAACACCCATGAAATATGCTTTTGCTTAATTATTTATCCCTAAGGTTTTGTTTCTAAACAGAGTGTTTGCCCCATAACACCATTGTATGACCAATACTGATTGTAAATCAAGGGAGGTAATTCGGAATCATGTTTACCGATATCTGCAATTCTCGAACAGCTCTGTATAAAAGTATGTGTTAAATTTGTAGCCGGGTTGGAAAATTTACTACTCTGTGGTGAAGAATAACTTTATTTTCATATACTGTCAAAAATACAGCAAACAATATAAGAATACAATCAAAATAATGAGTCAAAATGGCTGTTCTGCAGCATTTAGTACTGTTTAGGCCTATTGCACATTACAATCTTGTTAACATTGTTCCCTGGCACATAAACATCTTGTTAACATTGTTCCCGGCAAATGCAAAGGCCTTTAATAACACATTTAGTATGTAATGCCATATGAATGGTCCTGGCTTGAAGTGGACGGCTCACACGAGTACAGGGACTCGAGATTGTTTGTATTCTTGCGACTTCTTTCGCCTGGAATGATACTGGCATTTTTGGTCGACTCGATTCAAATTCATGTACATTTGTGAGTTTTTCTTCACATTAATGCCAACAGCCCTTGCTAGTATCAATGTAGCCCGTCCTCGACCCAGTGTTCGCGAATGTGTTGCTGAGTGGCATAGTCCTGAGAAGTTTCGCGTCCAGCATGTAAACTTTGGAGCGTAATTGAAAATTGTCGAGTGCATGCTTTCGCATTGATTTGTGCTGTAGAGTTCTTTAACTGATCTTAAAGTTTCTGTGTTGAACGTGTTCATTATGGCATCTTTAAGAGTAGTTTGATCGTCTTTTGACAGGGTCAGGTGTTGTCCGTAGGGTAGATGTTTAACACTGTACTTTCCGTAGTGCACAAGATGATGTTGGCAGACAGTCGATTGCTTAGAGCATGCAACATGTGAGTCCGCGAAACAGGGAACTATGTTTTCAAGAGCTTTTGTGCTACGCTCAATGAACTCGGTCTCATTACTTCTTATGGATCTAAGGTTTGTCAGCTCCATGCGGGCACGGGTACGAATTCCACTTGCAAGTGATTTCAAGAACATTGTCTTGTTTTGCCCAGCCTTAAGTTTTGAATTTAAGTTGATATTCCTGATTTTTTCCTCCAAAGTTCTGAGTTTGTGAATAACACAATGGTAATGTTTCATGTTTGTTTTATTCTCTGTATTGTAGTCTCTCGGAGCTTTCGCCACTTGACTGCTTGCGTCTGTCGTCACAGATCGAATATTCAAAACGTGTCGCTTCAGGACACTGTTCAGGTTAGTGTGTAGGGAACTTCGTTCGGTTGACGATATCGATTGGTCTGTAGCCAGTGTTTTTGAGCAATTATCATGTGTGCAGACTTTTTTCTTGCAAAATTTGCTGGAAATTGATGCTGCCAGGACAAATTTCTTTGACGTATTGTGCTCGATAAGAGGAGCAAAACTCTGCTTTGCTTTTTTCGCATCACCTTGCGGTCTGCATGAAAACGATGTGTCAAACTGAACATCAGCAGAGTTGTCTTTTCCTGAAAGTGTTAGAATGCGACTGACATAATGCTGGTTATTACACATTTCGTCTTCGTTGACTATTGTTGCCTTGTCAGACATCAAGTTCATTTTCTTTTGCATAAGTGAGTCACTTGGAGGCTTGATGTTCAAGCATGACAACACCAGTGACACATCAGCCATCCCCATTTTGGATTTCATCACTGGTAGCAAAATCATTTCATTTAGGACACCAGCACCTGGTCCCCTAGGTTTCTTTATTGTATTTGATAGCTCCATAGGTGTTGACTTATAATGGCAGCCCCTGCATTCCGCACAAATAGAAATAGCCAGTCCACGTCGGTGCACAACACTCACGGAAACCAGTGAATTCTTGCAGTTTTGCTGATGTACCTGTTGTATAATGTTTCTTAAGCACTGCATATTGACAATGACATTCTCATCAACACTAGTGCAGTCTGGAAAGTCTGTTATGTCAGCTTTTGGCCGTAGCTTGAAATGGCAAGGTAGTCCCTGAAGAAGAAGCGTGAAGTACGTCAACAGCCTCTTCAGCAGAAAGACGCTCCGTTGCAGGTACTGATGGAACAGCGATATCTTCAGTGGGACTAGGTAAATTTTGGCCTGTTTGTCGGAATGTGTTTCCTGGTCGAAACCAAAATGCCTTGCGTGCTTTATTTAATCTATAACTGCGCCTTGAATTACTTTTGGCCATTGTGCGCTATTCAACTGATGTTATTTATATGTAAATAAGAAGTTATTGTGAAGAAGTGACTCTGGTAAATGCCTCACTTTATTGTATGCCTTTTTACAATGATCTGAGCTTACGAGAAGTTTTAATTTTCTGTTTCCAAGATATTTGGGCTGATATTCATGTCAGATGTCATTTTTTAGGCAGTTGTTAGTGTTATCGCAGGGGTATTTGCTCAATATGTCAGCCCCAGTTATTTATGCTATGAATGGGTTACCTCCCTTGCATGTGTTTGTTTAAGGGTTTAGTACACTGGGGCCTTTAATGTTGTGTTTTTACAGCAGATTAAAGGTCCAAATGCCTAACTTGCCTTTCAAGTTTATGCTAAGCATGCAATTAATTTATATTTTTATTATTTTAAGCAAAAACATGTGCATTTATTGGGAGAGATGTAAAAAATTAGCAACATAAAGTATTTATTGGCCCAAAACTGTGTTCTTTTGTGTTGCTTTAAAATGGGCTGTCATGTATTGTTACTCTTCTTATTGTTTTAATATAATCTAATTGTTAAATTAATACATACACAATCTACATAGTTTCGAAATTCGGCATAAACAAATAACCAAGGGAAACTTACAGCGTATTTTGTAATATTGGCAATGGCCCAGTTTGTAACATGACAATTGCCCAGTTTGTTACATATGTTATATTGAAATGTGATGTGGTGACCAGTCTAAATAATGGTCCCAGATTTATGTACATTGGAGACTCATCCAAATAAAGGAAAATATTTGTTTAATACGTTATATCGCTTAAATTAACCGTAAGCTTAAATATAACCAAGAGAAGATTTTATATTGCTATGTCTAAACACCAAACATCCAAAGAACAAACACGAAATTAGCCCGAATGTACAGCCACATACACAAACCTTATTATCCAACTACATACCTGGCCTTTTTTCCCTAGTTTAGAGATTCAGCATTGACACGATTTCAACCGCAGCACATGAACAAGAGTACAACGTCAATTGGTACACTACTTCCGGTGTATCTTTAAGGCGAATATATTCCGTGTTGGCAACTTAGCGCTGCTGGTTTAACCAAAACATAAACGGGTTTTTCCAAAAATAGAACTGTAGGTATATCCAGCGCTATAAATATCATAGCAAATTTACCACCAGCTTCACTTTCGGTTTTGAACTTTCGGGTATATATAAAGCTATATCCAACCACTTAAAATACTGTACGATCACTTCCTTTCACATGACCTTTTTATATTTATAATATAACATGGTTAAGACTAGCGTTATAATATGTAAGTAGGTCGATATAAAATCCCTGTCGTTATAAACAACCATGTAATGATAGCCGAGCCACTTGGTAAAATCCCATCATCAGACGTGCATTGTCGAAATAAACCCCATGTGGAATATATCTCACTTTATTTCGACAATGCTGAAATGAATTTGTCACGCGCGGCGGAGGATGGTCATATTACTCGGAAACAACTATAAAGTAATCATTTTTAGTAAAATCGAATCAGATTCAACAAAACAAACAATTTGATACCAAGATGTAATATATTTTAAACGCCAAGGCTCGAAGTTCAGATTGTCTAAGCCTCGCAAAATAAACTTTGCCGCTGTTATTTGTTGAGTAAAGGTCATTTATTTTTGTATTATGAACCTAAACTTATAAACTATTTTCAAAATATAGAACAACAATATACAACTATTCATAGTATACAACTTAAACATAAACAGATGTTTTCTTCATATACCGATTAAGTTTCGTGTTCAAATCTTGCACGGTTTCTTAGATGTAGCCCTGAACAGTTACATCATACAAACACAGAGGACGAATCTTATTTATTCTTTTAGCACAGCGCTTCTCATTCAAATTCATACACTTTTTTAGTGTAATTTTGATATCTTACATAGTGTCTGTCTTAGTGTTTGAGATATAGCCGGGGAACGATTGTGACAGACGGACGGTCTGACAGACATCGCCAATGCTATATCTCGCCGATTTTGGCGGGCCATGCACATTGCAAGTGTTTTTCTTGTAGATATTCATGTACGATATTGCACATTATTTGTACTTACGCATACAGGCAATGGATGGTGTACATTTAGTTACGCATACAGGCAATGGATGTTGTATATTTAGAGTGTAAAGTTTGACCAATAAAACACGCTGAAATAAAACGAGTAATCAGCAACAATAAAATAAATAATAGCATAAATTACAGGCGAAATACTATTATACTGCGCATTTTTGTGAATTGTGTGCGCAATTAGAAAAAAAGATCGATACAAATTAATTTGATCACGACACGTTTTCTGTTTTGATTACATGACTGCAGTTAATAACGTGTACACAGTTTAATGGAAAGCATCTACTTCATGCAGTATTTATCGTTGTTGAATGGCTGTTAAATTTGCAACTGGCAATTGACTTGTTGTAATAAGTTTATACTTTAATAGTTAGATTGATAATTTTGGTATGTATTGCCACTATGCTCTTCCAATTTATCCTACATCTAAATGATTATAAACGACACATGACGACCTACTGAACAACTTTAGGTTTATTCATCACCTGCCTTAAAACAGCACTGAATGATTATAAACGACACATTACGACCTACTGAACAACTTTAGGTTTATTCATCACCTGCCTTAAAACAGCAGCTAACTGATTATAGACGACACATTACGACCTACTTAACAACTTTAGGTTTATTCATCACCTGCCTTTAAACAGCAGCTAAATGATTAAAAACGACACATGACGACCTACTGAACAACTTTAGGTTTATTCATCACCTGCCTTAAAACAGCACCTGCAAAAACATCTATATATGGGCCACTAATTTTGCCTTTTCACTCCTCGTTCAATTGTTCTTAAATTTGGATTTAAACATGAATTGAATATTTGTATTTCAAATTAAATGGACCGTTTATAATATAAGACATAAGTTAGCAATCAAAAACCATTCGCCAAACTTCACACGCTCTCCTTCTATAGAGAAAAATCCTGACTCTAACGAGGGTTTTAACTATAGTCTCTCGCCTGGTAACTAGACACTCTGAAGCTTGCGTCATTCAGGTCTAACATTGTCGCGAAATTTACTTTGTATAAGGAAAAGGAACTCGTTCGTAAACAGTGGAAAACTCTGAATGGCACACCATACTTTGTGAACGAGCAATTTCCTAAGGACATTGTCGACAAACGGAGGCAGCTCTTGCCTAAAATGAAAGAGGCCCGGCGCGATGGCAAGACATCCTGGATATCGTACGACACCCTCTATATCAACGGCAAACCTGTGCGAGACTAGGAATTCACCGGGGATGACCTGAAGATACTAGCATGGAACGTTAATGGTTTAACTCGAAATAAACGAGACAATACTGACTTTGTAAATATTTTATCAAACCACGACATTATTTTTCTTTACGAAACATGGGCTTATAGTGACTGTAATATTGAACTTTCCGGCTATACCGTGCATAATTTATATAGAAAATTCCAGCATCGGAGATCAAGACGAGCCAGTGGTGGAGTTGCTCTGTATTATAGAGACGCACTTTCCAATGGTATTTCAATTATTAAAAATAGACATGATACTCTAATATGGATTAAATTAGACAAAGTGTTTTTCAATTTAGACAATGATATCTATATATGCGGTGTTTATCTGTGGGGCGATGATTCACCAGCATACAATACAGTTAATATAGACTTGTTTGAATGCCTGAATATGACATTACATACTATGAAAGTAAAGGTTCTGTCTATCTGATAGGCGGCTTTAACAGTAGAATAGGTGATAAAAAAGATTTTGTTGTATTTGATAGTGTAAACCATTGTTTTGATGAATTTGATTATGTTCCCGATTATAATATGGAAAGGGCTTCAATGGATAAAAAATGTAACACTTTTGGAACAAAACTGCTTGATCTTTGTAGGTCAAACAATTTGCGAGTAGCTAACGGTAGATTAGGTAATGATTTTAATATTGGATCGTTTACTTATGTCGCCCAGCACGGAGCTTCTGTCATTGATTACCTACTCATAAAAGACACGAACTTCTCAAGTATACGTGACTTTACAATACATTCTGTAAATGAATGGAGCGATCATACCCCAATTAGTTTCTCTCTTCTTTGTAATAATATTACACCTGTAGTGAATGAAAGCTCCCATGTTAGATATAATTGGAATAGTGATTATGTAAATACATTTCGAACCAGTCTGATCGCCAAATTGCCCGATTTTAATAGGATTACAGGGAATATTGATAGCACTAGTCGGTCGTCTATAAATGATGCACTGAATAGTTTTACCTTTATAATCCGGGGAGTAGCGGATCCGTTATTTTCTAAAACAGTATATCACAAAAATGACAATACGTCATTCTCCGACACATCTCATGTAAAAGATGCAGACTGGTTCGACAATGAATGTAAAAATTTAAGAACAATATATTTAGATTCACGGTATGCTTATAATACATGTAAAACGAAAGTTAGTAGAGAATATTTTTGTAAATGAAAAAAGAATACAAATTATTAGTACGAAAAAAGAAGAATTCTTACTTTAAAAAGAAATGCTCTGAAATGGAAAAACTTAGGTTTTGTAAACCGAAACAATTTTGGAGTTATTTTAAAAAGAATAAGAAATCTGTTGGAAATGATGTTTCTGTAGATGACTTTTGTAAATACTTCTCATCATTATGTTACGATGTATTTGTATGTAATAATGCAGAAGCAAATGTGTTTTGCCAAGAAAATAATTTTGATAATGATGATTGCCCCTTTGATGAGTTAAATATTCCTATTACTGCTGATGAAGTTTTATGTGCTGTTAAATCCCTCAAAAAAAGGCAAAGCTGTAGGGCCAGACTTCCTTTTAAATGAGTATTTTACTGAAAGTATAAACATATTGTGTGCTCACCTGTGTGATTTATTTAATGCCATATTAGAGTCTGGTTTCTTTCCCGACAAATGGATAGAAGGAGTTATCGTTCCTGTACATAAGAAAGGCGATACAAAAAATGCACAGAATTACAGGGGAATAACACTAGTTAGTTGTTTTTCTAAACTTTTTACAACTATTTCAAATAAAAGAATTGAAACGTTTTGTGAAAATAATAATGTTATATCTGATGCCCAATTCGGTTTTAGAAAAGGGAAATCAACTGTTGATGCGATATTTATTCTCCACTCAGTAATACAACACTATATAAATAATAACAAGCGTCTGTATGTTGGTTTTATTGATTTAAAATCTTGTTTTGATAGTATTAACAGAAATTGCCTTTGGCTTAAATTATACAAATGTGGTATTCAAGGTAAATTATTACGTATTGTTAAGGATATGTATGAAAAGGTTAAGTCTTGCGTTCGCAGTTGTAATACGTACTCAGACTTTTTTAGCTACGCTGTTGGACTACGTCAAGGGGAGGTAATTTTGCCTCTGCTTTTTTCTTTATTCGTGGAAGACCTAGAACTACATTTACAAAGTAATTTAGATTCAGGTTTATATTTTGAGGATATGTTGTTAATATTATTGTTATTTGCTGATGATATGGCAATTTTGTGTAAAACACCAGAAGACTTACAAAATAGCTTAGATAGTTTATATGATTATTGTAACTGTTGGGGTCTTGAGGTAAACACCCAAAAAACCAAGGTTATGTTTTTTAGAAAAAGAGGCAGAGTACTTCCAAATGAGAAGTGGAGTTACCATGGGAACTTGTTAGAAACTGTAGATAACTTCAACTATCTCGGTACAATTTTTAATTTCACTGGCAATTTCGCTATGAATCAAGAGCATTTAATTGGTAAATCATTAAAAGCATTGAAATTACTTATGTATAATTGTAGAAAATATGATATTAAACCCAAATTACAATGCCAGCTCTTCGATTCCTTTATAGGTTCAATATTGAATTATTCTGCCGAGGTATGGGGCGCAACTAAATCTAAAGAAATAGAGCGTATACACCTCACATTTTGTAAAAGTGTTTTAAAGGTCAGAATGAGTACTTGTAACGCTGGTGTATATGGTGACTTAGGAAGGTACCCGTTATATATTACTCGATATATTAGGATAATAAAGTATTGGTGTAAATTGTTAAATACTGATAATATTATTATGAAAACGATTTATCGACAAAGTATATCTGATTGTTCAAAAGGTTATAATAATTGGGTATCAAATGTTAAACAATTGTTAGAAACATATGGCTTTGCTGATTGCTTTATAAATGGTGCTAATCTTGATTGTAAAACATTTCCACATATATTTAAACAAAGATTGATTGATACTTATAAACAAGACTGGCATAGTTCTGTCGAAAATAGTAGTGTATTAGATTTGTTACAAAATTGTAAAGATTCTCTGTCATATGAACTTTATCTAAATGTATTGCCAAGTAGTTTAAGGTTCTTTGTCACTAGAATAAGATTATCTGCACATTCCTTAAGAGTTCAAACTGGTAGATTCGGTAGGAATAGAATACCAAGAAATGAGCGATACTGTCAATGTTGTAACTCCGTCGATATTGAAGACGAGTACCATTTCACTCTTATTTGTCCTTGTTTTAGCAATATACGTAAGAAATATATTAAGAAACATTATTATGTACGACCATCAATGTTCAAATTTATTGAGCTATTGAAAACTGAAAACAAATCTGTATTGATTAAACTTGCAAAATATATTAAAGAAAGCTTGGAAATTAGAAACGAAATTACAAATGTAAACGAAAACTGATCATCCTTTTTACATGCTGTGTTATGTTATATTGAAATGTCCATTAATTCGTGTTTATATATTATACTGATATACGTGATGTTATAAATTATCATATAATAATATGTGTATATGATGATGTACTATGTACAAATCAAATAAAATATCTGTTCTGTTCTGTTCTGTTCTGTTCTATGACGCTAATGTTGGCACGCGTCCGTATTTATTTTAAACGAGTGTGTGCGTGTGTTTAACGATGTATTATTATAGTGCAATGTTAATAACATTGTTATAATATACTACTCGATACCGACGAGACTGCATTTCCGATTTCTTTAAATCGTGGAATGTACTGAAATTACGCGATGTTTTTTTGTAAAACAATATACGTATTAAAAGTAAACTGCTGTTTTACTTTTCGAAAGGAATCGATCTTAAATTGTAATGGTAATTTCTTTGATGAATAAGTAGTTTCTGTGTTAGTTGATCAAATGATGTCTATCCACAAAGAACTGCCTAATAAAACCCAGTCTTTTAAAGAGGAACAGGTGGATGGCGATGAACAAATGTATCTTTTATGCCGTTTGCAGAATTTCAATTATTCATGGGAGCAAACAAAACTTGACGAAAATGGACATACTTATTTCACAAAATTGACATCGTCTCACATTCCTCTAAGCATGATGAAATCCCTACCTGAAATGTTGCGAACTAAAAAAAATGTATTTTAAAAAAGCTGCAATTACTGGCTTTCTTTATTTTCGTAGACACACACTATAACCTTACGCGCAGACACGGAAATCTCAGAGGACTCTGGCATTCATCGAAATAAATATGATCGAGCGAAGTTCAAAATAACAAACGTTTTCACTTGCAAAATAAATAGACAATTCAACACTCTTAAGTTTTGAACACGACTTCAAATATTTCATGAATAGTATGTTTGGTGTGTATGATTCTTTTTTTGAGACAACGGGCTTTAATGCGAAAGCCAAAAGTGTGGTCCCTGATTAGCCTGTGCACTCTGCAGGCTGATCTGGTACGACACTTAACGAACATGTATTAAGCCCGGGTTTCCCACAGCGAGGCTCATTTGTTTTACAAAATCATCATCTTTAAATGTCGTAATATATATATATATATATATATATATATATATATATATATATATATATATATATATATATATATATATATATATATATATATATATATATATATATATATATATATATATATATATATATATATACGTAAATTGCAGGGAACTACACACATGGGAATAATGAAACTTTACAATATATAAAATACACATTTTAAAGGTCTTTACAAGACATAAAAGACGACAATGTATTTTGTATATAAAATTTGGATTTAAAATAGAAAATTAATTTTAGTAAAATAATTTTTCATCGGCTCTTACTGTGTGCTTTTACTACACTTGTGTTAAATAATATAATGCTATTTTCTACAGAGACTAATTTGGATTAAATCGAAATCTTTCACTTTATGGTTATAGTTACAGGAAGGTTAAACAAACTGAAACTGATTAAAATGTTGAGCCTCGCTCTGCGGAAACGGGGCTTAATGTATGTGCTTTAAGTGTCGTACCTGATTAGCTTGTACATTCGACACAGGTTCATAAGCGACGACATTTTCCACCAAAACAGGCTTGTCGCTAAAAGACTTGCTTCAAACAAACATTACCATAATAAATACCACAATCTAATCGAGACGACCCTTACCGCATATGAATTAAGCCTGGTTTTCAACAGAGAGATGCTCAAATGGACACGTTTCAATGCAGCATTTATTTTAGAATATCCACATAATACGCGTCAGTTTCGGCTAGTGTGCAAATATGTATTACTGTATTAATGGATAAGTCAAATAATATATTCTGCGTATACAACGTATATGATTTTTTTATAATATGGAACCATGTAATAATAATTAGAAAACAATCCGTTATACCGTCCCTAAATAAACTAACAGCTTTGTGCACAATAGCTAAAACGTATTAAGTGAATAGCAACAAAAGTATGTGTTATTTCGCTTGAACAGACCTACGAACAGACTTAAATAAACGAAAAGTGTATCTTGAATATAAATGTTATTGATGTACGGCGAGTGACTAAGGTTAATCTAATTTAAGTTTGCATTCAAGTATTACACCAATCAGATACAGTATTATTCGTGAAATTCCCTAAAGCTAACGCGGCGTGTGAAGAACATGTTGAAAGTGTCGGGAAACGAGTTTGCGACACTAACATGAAACAAAACAGGCCACGCTAGCAGACAACTCCGCGTAGGATTTGCATCACTTTCGGTGCTTAAAACTGCCAAAGGTTGTACATCTTCTGCATCTCGTCGCATGTGTAGTAGGCGTAGCTCGGCACACAATACCCGTAACGGTCGCTCAGCAGGAAATTTCCGCCGCCGGAAAGCCTGATGCAGCAGAGCGGCACGTTTGAGCCGTACTCCGTATCGCGCGCGAAGCAGGAGTCTCGGTAGAAGCCGCAGATCTGCCCAAGCTTGAAGCAGTTCTTGTTATGGAAGTTGCGCTCAGCAACAGCCCGTTCCGAGTCTTGGCTTTGTGCTTGTGACCGTTCATTTTCCATGCCGACTCGATCTGAATACTGTTCCGCTGTCTATTCCTCACGACGATTAGGAAGTTGATCAACTTCTCGATGGTTTCCACGAGATTTGTATTGGTGTCGTCAGTGGCTAGGATTTTCACAATTATTTACATCGCTGTATCAAGAGCAATCGTATCCGGTCAAGTGCCACCGCCAGAAATGGCGCCGGAAAAGGCTCTTTTGTTATACTGTCGGCATGAAAGGAACTTCCGCCTCACAGCGAACTCGAATACATATTTCCATCTTGAGATGGTTCTGTTCCTTATTCGTGGAGCGTGTTTTTTTTAAAATAAATGGACAAAATGTTTTTGAATGTGTGTATGCCTATATTAGTTTCAACATATTTATTTTAGCTCGATTGCATAGAAAGCATACGGCTTATTTGAAACGCTTATACGTCCGTTTCCTGTGACTAGGACCAGTACTTGGTGTCTATGGGCAAAATCTAAAGAACGATCCCACAGTGGGGCTCGAACCCGCGACCTCCCTATCGCGGACACCATATCCACTACACAACTTCGACCTGTATGAATATATTCAGTTTAAAATATTGTTTTGTGTTATAGTTTTTACCCATATCTCATACGACGCGAATCCAACAAATTGCCTTAATAATATTGATTAAGTTTGAAACTTTAAAATCTAAAACATCTATATAATTAAAAAAAATGTGATAACATTCCTGCGTTTGTTTCTGTTTTTGCAATATGATGACCATCTTGGTATAATAGTCTTACATTAACTTTATTTAAATTAATGATACGATTTTACTCATATTTTCTTATTGCATTACCTTAAATTTCCCCTAGAATTTATAAGATAAAAGTGCGCTCGAATTACTGTATATAACTACAATATTATAACAATGTATTTTATCATTAAAATGAATATAGAAATATTACGCTATTTGTCTTTTAATAAATGTTATGATTAAATACAAATGTGACAAAGAATATACTATACCTTGTCAGTGACTTTATGAAATAGTTCACGCTTTCTTCGGAGTCTTTATCCGCAGACACGTGACCTAAAATGGAATCAATAATTTAGCCTCGTTGCGTGTAAACTATGCTTAATGCACGTGCGAGATGTTTCACCCAAGATCAGCCTGTGTAGTCCGCAGAGTCTCATCAGACACGACATTTAACACCACGACTGGAATTCCGTTTAGAAGAGACTTCCTTTAAACGAAAAGTACGTAAAAACAACGTGTCGTCCCTGATTAGTTTGTTCGGAAAACACAGGCTTTTCTTGAACGACTCCCTTACGCAAATGCATTAAGTCCCGTTTTCCCAGAACGCAGATCAATTTCATTACACGCATAGGAAATATCAGACAAAAACAGTTTATTTAAAAATTCTAAGCAATCTAATAAAGCCTTCGCTTGTAATAATGCGTTGATAAAAAACAATTATTTAATCTTAAATGTATTTTAGTGCAACATGTAGTCTTAGTTTTTGAGTTTCACAACAAAATTGTTAGTTGTTTATTGTGTGTTCAAATTTCTTTAACTTGTTATTTACTTATTTTAATGATGTCACAAAGATTTGAAAATAACTTTGACAAACTGCAAAATGATTATTCAGTAATCGAACAAATTCAAATGCTAAAACTCGTCGTTGATTTAAAAGAACTACAAGATAAAAACTACGCTAGGTTTCAATGCAAATCTATCAATTAAATTATCAGTCTGTACGAAGGTCTCTATCTGCAGGCAAAACAGTTGTGTGTACGTGCTGTACGTTGATGATGGCATACAGAATAAACATTATTTTTTATAATTGACAACATTTAAATTTACATTTTGTCTACTGACTTTTTTTTAAACAAATGCATATATCAACAAAAATAAAAATAAAACCTTGCTAAATCAGTAACATAAAAACCCTTCTCCGAT
The DNA here is from genome assembly GCF_020536995.1 of Dreissena polymorpha. Lineage (NCBI taxonomy): Eukaryota > Metazoa > Mollusca > Bivalvia > Myida > Dreissenidae > Dreissena > Dreissena polymorpha. Next base: position 67,997,539 of record NC_068365.1, on the reverse strand, counting down.
TTCACAAAAAAATAATTCTTTATTCTCGACACATCGGTATATTCGATAGGTCTGCATACACTAAAATAAACATCTTTGGAAATTACAATAACACTTTACCTCCGTAGAATATTAACGTTATTATCAACACAGCACAGATGCTCATTGGCTTTAAAAGCATGTTTTGTGCGCCCTTATACTCAAATTTTTATATTCAGTTTGTTCAAAAATCTCTTTGCTCAACATCTATTTTGAATATTTTGTATAATATGAGATAATCAAAATATGCCCTAATATATAGAAATTTATCTTAATAGTTAAGTATATAACCGAAAGGCAAATGTATCATTATTTGCAAATATTATGAATTGTTATATTTTCGTCACCGATAAACAGACAACTATCGTTTGGCGGAATGTAATTATTCATTTGACAATATTTAATATTTCTTATTTACGTATGACTGTCAGAAATCTACGTGACATGAAAAAACGCACAGCGAGTATGAAAATTGTTAAATTGTCTCATTAATTTGTTCTATTGAGTTCCTTAACTATACTTGTATATGTCGGTAAATTTGCAAGCGACAGCATTAACAATCTATTGTATACATATATAAAGTGACATCCATACGTTATTCAAATCTGTATACGGGTGCGTAAGCACATTCCTCCATCTTCAAACACAACGATATATATTCCGCGGACGAAATAAATTATTGTCAAGGTCGCATGTGGGAGCGTTCCCCGAAAAACACCAAGTACTGGCTCTAGACCAATGAAACGGACTCGAGAGCGTTTCAAATGAGAAGAAAACTTTGTAAATGCAATCCAGCGAAACTAAATAGGGTTAAACTAAGAAATTCTTTCTTAACACGCATTTTTTCTTGCATTGTTAATGTCATGTTACTTAAAGTGATAACTTTAACGTTGTATTAACTTCAAACACTAGAATCCGTTTTTACTTACTACATGCATGTGCAGTATATATGAACTACACCCATATGTTTCAATTCATGTAGCCATTAAAATTTCATTTGATCTGCCTTGTCACACAATAAAACGTTTACACTAAAATGGAAAACCTCGCGCTAAGCAATATGATTTACCTAACTAAGGATTGAATATGAGACGTCATGCATATATATGTAGCGTATTGTGGCCCGTTCGACAACACGAGCGCTTAAGGCAGTACACATTTCGTCAACCACTAACTATATCAAGTTACAATGTCAAACGAATAAGATTTTATGTTGTGGTTTTTAATTCAGAATATTAAAATACGATGCTTTCCGCTGTTTTTCGTTTAAATGAAGTATTTTTGAAACGACAATTTAGTTTAGGCCTATAGTGTCGTCCTTGATATGCTTGTGCGGACTGCACATGCCAATCAGGTACGGCACTTAACGAACATTCATTAAACCCCGTTTTCCAAACGTCTGTTTAAAAAAGCAAGCACCTTATATTTAAGTTATTAAACATACAGACCACCAAATTAACTGCAACGGACTTATGCGACACTGGTTCGACTACAAGCGCTTCACGCTGGTTTGCGATTTAGTATGTATACGTCATGGAATAATACAACTTCACATACGACTATACAAAAATTACCAAATAGCTCAATCGACCGCAGGACTTCCGTTGATTGATAACTATCAGCTTCAATCCCTGTTAAATCTGCGTCAAAAGGTTGCACTTTTTATGTGAGGACAGTAAGATTACCGTGGAAGAACGCAGAAAAAAACTATAACGTATTATAGTTATTGTAATTTTAACCATCATTGAAGCGTACGTTCACCTAACGTTACCTTACTGAACTCATTACCATCGCATGTCACCTTTTAAAAATAAAGATTAACATGCACTCCGTCGCAATGCGTCTAAAAATCTATAGATAGAGCTCCAAAATCCGAGTTTAAGTGCTCATAAAGTCACATATAAGCAACGTGTTTCAAGGGATGACTAAATCGGTTGAAGGTTTTGTTTAGGAGAAATATCAGGAGCCTCTCTGCTCCTGAGCGTAATGCACTGCGTTAACAATCGTCACAGATTAACCTTGCAGTCCGCTCAGGCTGTTCAGGGACGAAACCATCCGCTTGTATGGTATTTGTCGTTAAAAGGAAAACTCAGGAAAAGTCATGTTAAAGGCGAACGTATTTTTATGTTTGTGATGTTCGATATTTTGTTTAGACAAAGCAAAACATTTCAACAGACTATGTTGATATAGCTCCGAAGACGTTCGTATATATAACCTGCATCATGATTCTGTCAAACCCCTCGTTTGACCAGTCTTCTTTCACTTTATGCCGGTTAGCAGTTGTGTTGAGACAATTGATTTCCGTGTTTACGGTTTACACGCGTTTTCATATACATGTTATATATATAATCCCGAATCAAAAGCGTGCTATTATTCAATATGGGTTATGATATGTAATAAAATGTTCTGTTTCGATATTTTCCGACAATGTTCGTCGATATACCGAGAGAAAACAATACGTTACAAACGAAGTCGACATGAACCGATATTACCCGATTCCATGATTCTAGTTCTACCTTAACGTAATACTGCTTTAAATAATTAAGTAAGCACATTCTTTGAAAAACTTTCTTACTAGATTGACTAAACGGTTCGAGGACAAACTCGGAAAAAGTCTTAAGTTACTGATGTTTATCACACATATACCAATTGAAATGTACATAGTTTTACGTTAAATACAAAATGGTTCATTTATTCAAGATAAAGTGTAAATACAAAACATAACCTCAGCGACATCTGTCCGGGGATTATATATGCGTAGACCTGAAGTCCCGAGATGAAGGCTGCTTGTGTGATAATGAAGGAACACCATTAAGTACATACTCCATAGACATTATAAAACAGAGTTTACACGATGCATCGTATTATTGATTTGAAGGTTTATTTATGTATGGAATCAGAGAACAATCTCTTTCTATGAATCACTTCCTATTATAATGCATTATAGTCTATATCTGTTTGGTTGTGTTTATGCTCTTTTTGGCCGCAGCCATGCCTTAATTAAACGCCGGTGTCTAATATCTTCGTGTTTTTCAGGTAAAACGCATACATTTTAAAACATATTTTTCAAAAGTGTATTTACTTATTTTTCAATTCATGTACGGTTTTTAATGAGAGAGTCGCATTGTAATGATTAAAACTGACATCAAACATTTCAAACTTTATTAAGAACATGGAGAAGGTATTTATTTGCGCACGAGTGACCATAACATAATGCGCTCAGCCATCCGGTACTATTCTACTTTATCGGCCCAGCCCCTACTTAATACTTCATGATGAACCTAAATGAAGAACCATGTAATACTTTCTTACGTTTGTGTACTTTGAGGTTTGGCAGACACGTCGTGGCTTTCACAATTTAATATCTCGGGAAGGTATGCCCAACATGCAACTCTAGAAACATCATTGATAAACCACGTATATATACGTTACACGTTATTCATATATATATATATATATATATATATATATATATATATATATATATATATATATATATATATATATATATATATATATATATATATATATATATATATATATATATACGGTTTATGGTGAGGCATGTAACTTCATGATAGATATCTGCACACACACATATGGTAAATTTTACAAGCAGCAATAACTAGTTTTAGTGATAAAAAACGTTCTGGAGCAATGGAAGGAAAAAACCAAAATATATATTGAGGATTGTCAGTTATTATACATGTTTAGTACATTTTAGTAAATAGAAGAGTTAACGGGGTAATGGAATCCTTCGTAAAATTTCGTACATCATTAGCAACTTAAACACAAATGAGACTCATTCTGGTAAAACTTGTATGAATATGCTTAAAGAGTAGTCCGATATTAGCCTGTTCAATCAGCACTGGCTAATCTAAGACAACACTATCCGCTTTTATGACATTTTGTGTTGGTGAACTCTTTTTTAAGAAAAAATCTAATTGCGGTGGAAAGTGTCGTCCCTTAGTTCACTGTGTGGACTGCACAAGAAAATCTTGGACGACACTTTACATACAAACATGTATTAAGCCTGGTTTTTCCAGAGCGCATTTCAAAAACCTAACAAGGCATATTGCAATTGTGACCTTTATGTTATTGCACATAATGTTGCTCTTAGCAAGCATGTAAACGATGGATTATGACGCGAAGCGTGTTTTATTCAAGTTTCGAGTTGTAATCTTCTGTGACATGTGTGGGTATAAAAAAGACAAAGAACATTTACGACCTTGAGTAATACGTACTATATATGTTAAATTTTGTATCGATTTGTTTTACCCATTTGTCATTGTCCTCAGAAAACATACTTACACTAAATGCAATAAATCGTCGGCTGATCCAGATTGCGATCGTCTTGGTTAAAGGTGTGATACTTGTTACTGTAAGTTGTACAGATGGGATAATCACGTGATAGATATGAAGGCGACGTCCATGCCGAGCCTGGTAATTTTTGCCCTTTAAACCCTTTAGTACTTGTATTATTTGTTTAATGTCAATCTTCTTCCAGCCATTGAGAACAAAGTCTTTAAATAAAATAACAACATACTAGTTTCGAGTTCTTTGTCATAATATGCAAGTTGTGACATCATATGTAGACGAACTTCATTGAGTTGACGTCAATTAAAGTAAAGTTTCTAAACAAAGTTGGTGCAAAAATAGCAATATAAACTTTACTTAGCCGTTTAATCTGACCTAACGTGTTCCATTTGCTTATGCGTAAAATCCCGCTATATTGGATCCTCGTTCTATGAAAAAGGGGCTTAATATATTTGCGTAAAGTGTCGCCCTACATAAGCATGTGAAGTGAACGCAGGCTAATCAGGGACTACACTTTCCGCCTCGATTGGGATTTTGTTTAGAAGGGATATCCTTTTAACAAAAGCATCTATAAAACTGAGAGTGTCGGCCCTGATTTGCCTGTGCGGACTGCACATGCTTACCGTTATCGGGAATGCCACTTGACGAAAGTGCAGTAAAGGGTTCTCTCATAACGAGGCTCAGATCTTTCAATGCCTGGCATGATTCTTGTTTGTGTTGCCATGAAATGCAAGAGCTTACAGCGTTAACCCCGATTTAAAACATAAAATGACAAGATAAGTATTGATGCAAAGCATCGAAGGGTGTTGGGAATTTCAGGGTAAAACGCACTCAATGAAGTTACATGGAAAGGTTTTTTTCTACTGTAAATATTAATATATTAGCCGATTATTTTAAACAAAATAGAAAAAAATACTGGTATAACCATTATCTATGATTGTGTGTTATAACCCCCAAATAGCCATTATCTATGATTTTGTGTTGTAACCCCCAAATATTTCATATTTCATTTTATTTACATTGGTTTCCTTTTTTTACTGGCATTCGTGTGCAGTTTTCATGATTCAGAACTGTGTAGGTATTAAAAAATCCGCTTCATATTGTACGCGTAATTTCATATTTTTCTCAACTTCAAGGGAAGATGATCGTTAACGTATTCTTACGTTGCTCATTTACGATAGGGGTTGAGTACTCATTGATATGAAAACACTGTAAAAGTTTTAATGTGATTACACCCCGCCCCACCCGCTCACACATATATTTCATGGGCATAATAAACAAAAATGGTTACAATAAAAGAGCATATATATTTAAACTAAAATGTCTATATCAAAACAAAAAGTTAACATAGAACACAAATAAAATAATTTCAATCTACTGGAGCTCGAACGTTGGGCCTCTCACATGTGAAGCTGAGCGTGTAACCACTACACTACGGAACCGCTTGAAAAATCACTTTCTAACGAAGATATTAATAAGCTATTAAAAGTCGGGTTAAATGTAAACCATGAAGTTTAAACGCTGGATAGTGAGCGGGGTTAAAGGTCTATACCAAAGGGTCCATACCACTGGCAAGATACGGGTCAGGCCTGCGGCCTTCTATATGTGGTTCTTAAAAAAACATGTAGGAGGATTTAATAGTAATGAATCTGTGGTGCTGTGATGGTGCTCCTCATTGGTAAGCGGCTGCTTCCTTTATCAAGACTCATTATTACAATTAATAATACGTGTAGCGCTTTGCGCTATATATCGCCTTTATTAGTAACTAGGTGGTTGCTAGGATAGTGGAACAAAGAAGGTTTATATCGGTATGCCCTATGGCATGTCGTGTAATGACGATGTTGGGTTGTTTGTTTGTATTTCAGTTATTTATCGCTTTCCTTGTTATAGAACAATAGGATAGTGGCTTCATGTGACATCGTAAATAAATAAACTGTTCGTGTGTTCGAGCCTCGTTCGTGGAAAACTGGGCTTAAATCATGCGTGTTAATTGTCGTCCCAAATTAGCCTGCGCAATTATATATTTACTACATTGTGAATGACAGGTGCATCACTTTCCGCCACGACTGAAATTTGTATTAGAAGCGACCTCTTGTAAAATAAAAATATAAATATATAAACGGAATGTCCTCCTGATAAGCTTATGTAGACTGCACAGGCTAATATGGGATGTCACTTTACGCACATTCATGACGCCCACTTTGCATGCCAGTCTGTGACGAGACTTTACGCATCCATAAAGCCCCGTTTACGCACAGCGCGGTTAACATGCAGTCCAGTACATCACCAATTCATCTAGACGGATCCGAATTTGCCAACGTCAGTTTTAATTATCGCGTGACGCACTATGGTTGTGAACGCCTACATGCGTTTTCACACTAATTCGCAACGGTTTCAACAAATTGATTTTGTCGATGAGTGGACAACATAATATATTCGATTTTTGATAATGCCAATAATAACAAAGTTGATATCGATGGCGATAATTTTGATATCTACTTCGAACTCTTAAAACTGTTGTATACTTTTTCCTATAACTGGTGTCGAAAAACTGGTGTAAATAATGTGTCAGTCATTCAGCGATCGAAGCAGAAACTGTGAAGACCAATTCCACCAAAACAATAATACAAAGGGTATTAAAATATCATCAGTTAATACAACAGAAGTGTCTTTGCTCGAGATATTATACGCCTTCTGGTTTATAAAACCTTGACGAATAATCAAGTCGTTTTTCGTTTGACTTATTTCAACGCGTTTTTTTTTAAATGTTGGTCGGTAGAAGTTAGATTTCGTTGAAACTTGAACGGTTTATAGTTTTACAACTTCGTTACTAGCAATCTTCAATGATTGTGTTTTCATGTAAAACCTGAGCAAAACGTCTTTAACTCGACCATTATCACGCACACTTTGATATTCTGAATTAAAAGCCACAAATACACATTATTGTCATTATTGTCATTCAACGTTGTTGCTCGATATAGGTTGTGGTCGCTGAAATATTTACGTTCGTGAGAGATCGTGTTGTTGCAAACGTTCGACAAGACGCAACATTATAATGTGTGACGTATTATTCTCAATTTCTTAGTTAAAATAAATCATATTGTTAAGCAGGAGCTGATCTATTTTTATGTAAACGTTTTATGTTGGTTTATGTCATAGATGGTGAAATTTAACTGGCTTCAGGGAGAGAAATAAAGGGAAAAACAGTGTAATCTGAAACGATTGAGTGTACCATGTTCATCTGGAGATCCGGTCTTACGACGTAAGTAACAACCTTTGCCCAGAAATTTGACTGGAATCAGCATCAGATGGGATAATCACATGATATTTAAGATGGCGAGACAGTTATGTTTTGCCGTTAATAACATTTATTACGTTTGTTATTTTTTAAATGACGTTCACTTCCCAGCCTTATCAGTAAACATGTGATTAACGTTTATCTCGTATTAAAATTCGAATTGTACTTTACTCCCCGCAGAATATTGAGCAGCGCAGAATAGGCAACTGTCAATGAGCACCGCGACCCATAGAGGAAACTGTGGCCAGAGGAAACTGTGGTAAAATAATTATAAATAATTACAATGATTGTGTTCGTAAATTCTTATTTTAATAATTATACAATGTCGTATATGCATTAACGTATTTTATGTTATGCTTTCCGGTTGTTGATAGAGAAATACCAGTGAATTAAAAGTTTGTTTTAACTAATTTAAAACTGACGAGTCACTGTTTCAAGCAGTAAAAATTAACAGTGAAAAGTATCAATATCTTAGAGTTATATTGTGAAATGACATCGTTTTCATGACGTTACGACTTCATTATTTTAACAAAAATACAAATACTCATTAACCAAAACATATAAAGAAAATTGGTTGATGGAAAATCAATTTTTATTCACTCGTGGTCATATAAAAACACACTATATTTTCAATGATATTTCGTGATATAAAATCGATAATCCATCACATCCAACAAATATCCTCTATCCAATTATATATAAAAATCAGTAAATATTGCAACAGTTGATGTTCAGCAAGCCTCGGCACTGGTAGGTAAATTTTAACTAGTGACATCAACTGGGCACTAGCGTTATAATAGGCACTACGCCGAATAAAGGCCTGTGTCGTGGGTCCCCACAGTTTCACTGCATATATGCCTTCACGGTGCTCAATGCGCCCCTGGCTACAACTACGCTATTTTAGACATACCATTGACACGATAGGGTTCCTACTAAAAAAATAAATTATGTTGAACATATATGTATTTGAGACTGTTTATTGTGTTTGAGGTAATACAACGTTAATATGATTTTATAACATGCACGAATTATGCCTGTTTAGAAGTAATGCCATTCTTCCGCAGTCTATATCTTAGACAGAAAAGTGTGCTTATGTTTCTGTATACAGCTGGAGATAAATTTAGTGACGTCAGTGTAAGTATACAAATTACAATGGATTGTGAATGCATCCGACATCCAAAATTGCCAGAAATGGAGGTTACAAAACACTACAGGTATTCTTAAGAAAATCAATAAAACAATTTTATCAGACAATTAAACAATTTTCAGACTCACTGCGAATGTGTTTGTTTTGTATGTCGCATAGATTTTGGACGTGCAAACATACAGGGATAACATTGAGTATTTTATGGTGTGCAATTAATAATTGCACGTCTAAAAACAATATTTGTCTCTTTATCGGTGACGAAAATAGTTCAATTGGGAATATTTGCATTTTCAAATACGTTTTGCCTTCAGGTTATGTACACAAGTATTATCATATGTACGCACGAACAAGCAATCAAACGACAAATTCTTGATAATCGTGCGAATTGTTGATTAGACCATACTATAAAGCACAGTATTTAACAGATATAGGATGTTATGTAAAGAGATTTTGAATCAAAACAAATAGAAATAACTTGTTTATCAAGACGAAACGAAACATGTTTAAACAGTCAAAGAGCGCGTGCTTTGTGTTGATAGTAACGTTAATGTTGTTCGGAGGTAAGGTTTTATTTTATTTTTAAACATTGAAAAGTTAAGGTATACTTTAAAGGGACCTTTTCAAGTGTTATTTAATAGACACAATTGACAAAAATTGTTTCAGATTCGCAAATGTTCATTGTAGTAATAATATCTGCGAGAAAGCGGTAATGCTGAACATTTACTATTCTCTATAATATCCATTATATAAATATTTTGACGTTTTTAAAAACCTGAACATTATAAAGCGTTACTAACGTTAATGGCACATTTGGAGAGTTATGTTATTATCGTTAAATTAAGTGACACTGCGAGGACAGCTTATAAAAAGAATAAAATACACTTACTTTGATAGCACGGATGGCCGAGTGGATTAAGTGCTTGACTTTTACTCAAAGGGTCTGTGGTTCGAGCCCAGTTTTTAAGTTTTTTTATTTCGTAAAGTTTATTATTGTTTTTTACTTGATCTATTTGGTTATGATGTTTACATTTTTATATGTATTAATATTATAATATTTAATGACAACTTCAAAAATGCCAAACTATGTGCAAATGTGTCCCTTTAATAATATAATGTTGGGGTCATTAATGTTATCTTATTTTTTGTGAATTTGGAAAAATTAGTTTAGTTTATTTATGGAATAACTGTAATTCCCATTGATATATACATAATATTTAAATACTTCTTTACACTCGATATAAATAACGTCGATTATACAACACAAATGATTGTTTATGCTTAATATGTTCAAAAACATGTAGAAAGAGAAAATATTGTTACCTGCTTACAGACTGATTCTTTTATTATTTAGGTTTGAATTTACATGTGTCTTGTCTGTTTGTTTGATGTTGATGTTTTAAATTACATTTATAATTTTACAATTGTTATTTATTTTTATATATGGAAAAAACACTGTTTAAAGATCGTCATGTCTACTGTATTATACATCATTCGAATCCCTTGAGACAAAGTTGAACAGATTTTTACAAACAATAAATAAAGATTTTTTTTTTCTGGAACTGAATTAACACATACATCTTTATCCACTCAATAAAATACATAAAAGATTAAACAAACGTCTTTAAATAATTATTACTGCATGCAGTTTTAATATTACTAAAGAATTTTAAATTCTAAGGCATTCCGCAACTACAAGCTCCTAATAAATGTGTACAATTTAAGTATTGTATTATTTTTAGGCAATGTTTCTGCGAATAAAGACTCCGAGGAAAGCCTGAAATATTTCTTGAAGTCGCTGACAAGGTACATGTACATCAGAGCCGCGTTCTAGAAAAACCGGGCTTAATGCGTTAAGGGACAAAGTGTCACTCAATATCAGCCTTTGCAGTCCGCACAGGCTGATCAGAGACAACACTATCTGCTTTTAAGGAGTGTTTCGTTAAAAAAAAACATTTTGTTATAAAACACCACTGCAAGTAGAAAGTGTTGTGTCTAATTAGCCCGTGCACACTGCACGAGTTAAAATGGTACGACGATTTACTCAGATGCATTTTACTTAGGTTACCTAGAACGCGGATCATTCTATTCCTTGTTACTCGTGTCTTGCATTTTCAACAGTTATTAAGTCAAACATTGCAACGTTTTTTTATTATACACAGCAATTAAACAAGATATTTTACGGATTAGGTAGTTGTGTAAAATAATTAAAGAGAAATTACCTCTTATATATTCCGGTAGTAGGGAGATATAAGGTGACATTGTATCATCAATTGACATTGTGTTAATATAAGACTTTGTTTAACAAGCATCTTGGTCATCAATTGTAAAATAAAGAAACGACACAATGTCGTCACATGTTTAACATTTCGGACGTTTATTCAATTATGTTAAGTTATTTTTGTCATATAACACAGAACAGATTCAATTGATATATGCATACTTGGGTTTAAAAACAACATATTTTGTCCATTTCTTTCATCAACACACTCCAAGAAAAAGGAACAGACCCTTCTCAACACTTATTTATGTATTGCAGTTCTCTGGTTCCGATTCCGGCGGTGGCAGTGGGCCGGATACAGCTGCTCTCGACGAAGCGATACGCATAGTCGAGAACATCTTGGCTAGTGGCGACACAAATAAAAATCTCGTGGAAACCCTCGAGAAGTTAATCAACATCCGAGACGTCGTGAAGATAAGACAGCAGCGCAACGGAAGTCCGGCGAACCAGAATGCGGAAGTAAATCCCGAACGATTCGGATTTGAAAATGAGCGGTCACTATCACAAGTCAAAGGATCGGAAGCGGCTCTTGCTAACCGCGACTTCCATAACAAAAACTGTTTCAAGCTAATGCAGATCTGCGGCTTCTACCGAGACTCCTGCTGCGCGCGCGATACGGAGTACGGATCGAAGGCGTCGCTTTGCTGCATCAGGCTTTCCGGCGGCGAAAATGTCCTCCTGAGCGACCGTTACGGGTACTGCGTGCCGAGCTACGCATCCTACACGTGCGATGAGATGCAGAGGATGTACAGCCTATGGCAGAGTTAACGGGCTGCCGCAGCGGAAATGACATAATACGTACGTGGGGTTGTGTGCCGGGGAAGCTTGTTCTTTTTCCCGCAAAGTCGTCTGCCAATACTTTAAACGTTCTATATTCACATGCGTGAGCTTGCGAGGATTCCACGACGAATAGTGTATCTAATTTTTATAAGATTGCATTAACCTTAGTTACTCGCATTAAGTGAAAACCATTAATGGACGATACTTTTTTCATATATTCATATTTTTACCTAAGCTCTATTTGGCCAAAATAGCATCATTTTTTCCCTATGCATGTTTTTACTCTTGTGCATAATCCTAGCAGTTATTATTGTGTTGTTTTAATTATTTTTTAAATAATTCCCGTTAATATTTATTTAATAAGATATAAGTATATTTTTTTATTTTCCCATCAATACATGCTTAAACGCTGGCCTTAAATTACGAGTAGTCTGTAGATATTCTGTTATTCATTCTACATTGGAATTTAGTTTGCGAATGATTTCCTTCTGGGTTGGCAAGGTCCAATGGCAGAACGTAAAGGGATCTTTTCACGCTTTTGTAAATTGACAAAGTTTTCGTTTTAGTTATGATATTTGTGAGGAAACAGTAATACTGAACATTAACCATGCTCTAATATAGCTATTATATGCATCTTTTGACGATTTTAAAACCTAAAAATTATAAAGCGTTGCAACGCGAAACGATTGAATAATTTGGAGAGTTCTGTTTTTGTCGTTAAATTTTGTGAAACTACGAAGATTGCTTATATAAGGTATAAAATACGTCACTAATGTGTACTCGGCGGAATAGCTCAGTAGGCTAAAGTGTTTTTACTTCAGGACTCTGGCAGGACTCCAAGGGTCACTGGTTCGAAACCTGCTCCGGGCAAAGTTCTTTTCCTTTTTTTAATTTTTTCCTTGATTTTTTACTGGAGCTTTTACGATCCAATGTTTACATTTACCAATATAAAGCATTTAATGAATAAGTTAAAAAAATGCCAAAATCTGTGAAAAGGCCCCTTTAAGCCTCGTTCTGGAAAAAAAATTGCTTAATGAAAGTGCGTAAAATGTCATCCCAGATAAGCATGTGTAGTTCTCACATGCTTATTTGAGAGGACTTTCCGCTTGTAAAGTATTTTCCATTCAAAGAAAGTCTCTTCTTAGGGAAAACCCTGTAAAGGCGTCAAGTGTCGTCCCTAATAAGATTGTGCGGACTGCACAGGCTAATCTGTGAAGAGACTTAACGCAAATGCAGAAAGCCCCAAAAAGAGGCTCATCTGATCAGTCTAAGTTCGTTAAATGTGTAAATATATCACTAAAGGTATTGGTTTGATTGAATTTTAAAACACTGTATCGACGATATAATCGATATCTCATTCCACAAAAGTGTAGAAAAAGCAAACAACTGATAAAACATTCTTAGACTGCAATTTCTATTATAAAAAAGCACGTACCATACACAAATTACATAGTCGTCTTCTATTTCGTGTTGAGTCATATTAAAGGTGCATTTGTGTATATTAATATTGTATTATTCTCACGTTTGTCGTCTCCGCTGTATATTTTATATTTCATACCATTTTTTTCACGTTTAAGTCATGTACTTCGAGTGTGCATCTAGTCAATAAAATACTGTACGTAAAAATGTCTTAACGACTATTATTACAGGTGCTGATTATCTTAATCAATTGAAACTCACGGGTTTTATACCTGTGTGTTAAGAGTCGAATGAGATAATTCTGTACACTCGGCATATAATAATTAAGGACGACGCTGTTCGCTTGTATGGTACTTTGTATTAAAAGAACGCCTATTCTTAGCGAAAATCTAGTTTAGGCGAAAGTTTCGTCCCAGATAAGCCTGTGCAGTCCAGTTATAAATGTGTGGACTTCATAGGCTTATATGGGACAACACTTTACGCACATGCATTAAGCTCCGATTTCTCAGATCGCGGCTTAATGATAATAAATAGGCAATGGGTCCCAAATTCCGTCAGTTGAAAAGTAATGGTTCGTGACAGATCAGTGTATACGCTTAAACCACATAAAAAACAAACAACATTTTAACACATATTCATATTTATGACTAGTTTACGTTTAATTGAATTGCACGAATCATAACCACTCTTTTTTTGCTTTCGTTTTAAATGACGAGTGTATCAGGCGCGAACGTTAACATTTTTTGCCATTTGACGAAAATGAAACCGAATATGAAACGAGCATCTTACATCATCGAATAAACGACGGTCGGCACGAATGGAAATGTAGAAAAATGCATTTCGACTCGTAAATATGATTAAAGGGGCCTTTTCACAGATTTTGGCATTTTTTAACTTATTCATTAAATGCTTTATATCGATAAATGTAAACATTGGATCGTAAAAGCTCCAGTAAAAAATCAAGAATCAAATTAAAAAAAGGAAAAGAACATTGCCCGGCTTAGGTTTCGAACCAGTGACCCCTGGAGTCCTGCCAGAGTCCTGAAGTAAAAACGCTTTAGCCTACTGAGCTATTCCGCCGAGTACACAACCAAACGTATTTTATACCTTATATAAGCAATCTTCGTAGTTTCACAATATTTAACGACAAAAACAGATCTCTCCAAATTATTCAATCGTTTCGCGTTGCAACGCTTTATAATTTTTAGGTTTTAAAATCGTCAAAAGATGCATATAATGGCTCTATTAGACCATGGTAAATGTTCAGTATTACTGTTTCCTCACAAATATCATAACTAAAACGAAAATTTGCGAATCTGAAACAACTTTTTTCAATTTTGTCAATTTACCAAAGCGTGAAAAGATCCCTTTAAATAAGTATCCCATTCTTTGGGTTTTTGTGTTGTTTTTCACAATCTTTGTCTTCACATATTCAATCGTTGTTTGCACATATTATGTGACATTCATGTCTAGATAAACTCTTTTAAATTCTCTCTTTATAAACATTAAATATGATTCTTTTAGATCCGCTTATTACCTAGAGTGTTTAATACTTGTAACGAATGTCCCTTCCCCTCACCACACCATTATTTCGTAATTCTGAAGTACGTTGTGATATTCACGTTATTGATAATGTATGTTGAAGAAATTGGCATTTTCACTTACAAAGCAAAGACTAGCTCCAGTTTCACTCAAGAAGCTTACACAAAAGATGCCCCTGATGCGATAATAAAAACCAGTCCCTGCTTCACTTCCGAAGCTTGTTAGGAAACGCTTCGCCTTAGAGATCCAATGACCACTATCCTCAGTTCTCAGTCGTACTAACAAAGCACGTGAGCGCTCCCGATCCCTCACTGGCGATTCCGACGACGTCACTGGGAAAGTTGTAATAGCCGTACAAGTACTTAGTAGTACCATGCAGAGCCTTGCAAGTGTGTACCTAAATATACTTCGCTGTCATTGATTAAAAAAACATTTAGACTTTGCACTAAATCTTCTAGTAACAGTTTTTAAATTATGTAACAATAGGAAAGGCGATTACACTATGAACAGTATAATATTTCATATCCGAACGCATTTAAACATTAGCAGTGAACCAACTGATGTCAGAGTATGAGTACAATCACTATAACTGCATCGTGCAATCCATGGTTTATTCTCCGTTGCGTTAATCAGGAACCATAACTACCGTTTTCAACAGTCCTGTGCGCAGAACCAATCGAACAAACTGCATGCACGGCTATAGGCAATGACCACTGCCATCACAAGAAAATCCATCCAGATAAGACATTTAATTTTTGTTGTTGTTGTGTAAGTATTATATTATGACAATTTGTATCATGTTAGTTTACCGTAATTACTCTATGTTTTCGGGCACTTAAAAATAATTATGTTTTTTCTTGTCCGAAAACTTAGATACGAAAAATATTCACAAAATACAGGTGTCCGAAAACTTAGAGACGAAAATTTAAGTGTCCGAAAATAGCGTCAATTGTATCAACGACTACCGGTAATAGCTCGCGCTTGAAAAATAACATATCTTCTGACAAAGATGATACGAAAGGAGTCGTTTCTGCCAGGCTATCGAAACAGACTGAGTACGTTCCATTTCAAAACAGCCTTCTTCTTAGCGATCGAGAACACCCGACCTGATGTGTGGAGGGAAGACAATCTCATCAGTTGTGTCAAGTACATTCTTGCATTTTTGAAGCGCTTCTTAACACGCCGCAATTGTCTCCACTTTACCATTGAGTATGTTAACATGTTTGATGGGAAAATTGAAAGACACGAGTTTCCAAATCTGGTGGATAAAATTACCTATGTTGTTAATTCACTGCGTACACAGATCGAAAATATGCAAATGGACAACATTGGAAAAACGCTTAATCAGCGCAGTGCGAGAAACAATGGTCGATATTGTTCTAATAATGCGGCACTATTTACTTATGTAGTTTCTATGTGTCATGTCAAGCTTCTCACTTTTAATGGAATTAAAATTTCAGAAGCACCCATCAATTACAGGAAAGATTTGTTTGAAAACGAATATACACTCTTACAAACGTATTATACCGCCCCGTTAGGAAACTACAGAAAATATGAATATAAATTGATATACGTCATTTCAGCTCTTGCTAGTACGTTAGCTTCGGTGTACCTTGAAGAGAAGGCACAAGGGCTTGGATATAATTACGATGCCATCAATAAACTTAGACAAATGTATACACACTTTCTAGAGTCTGATATCATTTGCAACTACATGCGATATGCTTCCTTCTTGTTCTGCAATGGAGAATATGATGAAGCACGTACATATTTTGACTTGATAGAAAGGCAGATAGAAGATGATAACAAATCTAATCTCATTTACCAGTTATTTGTTTCTCCATCGGAGTTATTAGCTTTGCAGATAGCAAAGCAGTCATGTGTACAGAATGCCAAACAACAGAGGTCAGTCTTTTTTACCTTTAGTAATGAAGAGACTATGTGTGTTCCATCATTCCTAAGGTGCGAAATGTACCGTGGCCGTTTCGGAACCTACACCTCACAAAGTGTTGGGTTATATAGCACTTATGACTTCATATGTGTGCAAATCGAGCCAGATCTCTACTATCTCCAGTACCTTACCTACATAGAACTTCACCAAGAACCTAAACAATAGGAAGCTTTGATGAAATTATCGATATTCATTGAAATCATTAAATCCACAAGGTTTGTCTCATCTAAGAACTATTCCTGTGCACCGTGCGGCTTCTTGTATACCTCTTTGAATATGCTAGGACACTGCTTAGAGCTGGAGCAGATGTAAGAATCAGCGTGGAAGACTTTCAAAACTTCTTTAAAATTGCAACCTCGAAGAAATGCGTCCGCCCTGCATATAACTCGACTTGCGTGGCAAGTTATTCAAAGTCAGCAGACTTAAATACATTTCAACCACAATTGCGAAGGGACACAGCGAAAATGTTCTCTATTTTTTTTATTTACACTCGAAAATACAGATTTAGCATAAATGCTGAAGCTTGACAATAGGTTATGTTTGTGTTTTTTTAATTGTTTTTTCAAAGAATTATTCAATGTGGTAATTTTAGTATTTTTCTCTTAAAACTTTATCTAACAAGTTGTAACATACATTCGCAATCGCACATAAACATGAATATTTTTTTATCCTAGCTCAGACTTAGGTCAGCTCGTATCAAATTAACGAATTGTGATTTACTGGGGGATTTATAATAATGATAATGATTATCATAATGATAATAATTTCAATAATAATTATTATATTATTATTTAATAATCATTAGTGTTGTTGTAATTGTAATTTTTAGTATTTTACAAATAATTTTTACATTGTTGTTATTTGTGTCATAACTTATGCTGAGCTGTTTTAAGAAACAAGGTTATATTTTGCTATCAAAAGAGTGACAAAACACCTTTCTCTTCCAATAAAATAAGACTGCATGTATATGTATTAAAACAATCCTCTTTTTGTTGTAGCATCATTTGCCGTAGACGAACCGCATTATTTAAATTACAATTTGTAAAATATTTATGAATGTGCTACACATATGTTTCTTTATTTTGTATGTGACATTTGTATCGTTAATTACCTTAAGCGACCACTCTTTTAAGGATTTGTTAACATAGGTTTTACTTGATACAATTTACGCGCCTCAAATCTCGCTGGAATCGTTTTATAATAGATATTAGAGTAGTCATTATTATGTATTTTATTGTTTCATGAGAGTATCATTACTTCCCATGAAATAATCATTATACGCCAAACTGAAATATTATGGAATTCTCATTACCATTATTGTTATTGCAATGTTGCTATTATTATTATTAAAATTTTATAATGATTACTAAAACAATATGTGTCGTAATCGCAGACTAATATTCAAGCCACTCCCAACCAAAATAGTCCCACACATGTTGAACTGGCATAATATCTTCTTAAGTAAACTTTCATTTATTTCAGGGCAAACGTGCTCGTGTGCACAAAATAAATGTGAGCATCGTTATGGAAAAACGGGGCTTTATGCTTAAAATATCGTCCCAGATTAGCCTAATCTTTCGGCTTGTATGGAGTTTTTTGCTTAAAGGAAGTCTCTTCTTAGCGTAAATCCAGTATAGCCGGAGAGCGACACTTAGCGCGCATGCATTAAGCTCAGCGACACATAGCGCACATGCATTAAGCGCAGCGACACTTAGCGCACATGCATTAAGCCCAGCGACACATAGCGTACGTGCATTAAGCGCAGCGACACATAGCGCACATGCATTAAGCGCAGCGACACAAAGCGCACATGCATTAAGCGCCGTTTTGCCAGAGATGGGCTCATTTATATTTATGTGCGAATCGAATATACAATTTGCTGAACGCTTGGTTGCAATTTAACTTACTTGATTAACGCGAGAAGCATGATTAGCTATTGATTGTATAACGGCGTTCGATTCATTATTATCAAATTATTATTTTTTTAATGGATGTCAAAGCGGTTGTTTCTTTATTTTTATTTTCGGTAGAATGTCCATTATACATTATATCTGTACAGCTTTTTTAAAATACAATTTTCGGACTGTGAATATAAAACATTACAAATTATTCTCTTTGCTTTTAATAGTGTTAAAACTTAACCTATAGTGGCGGTAACCACTGCAACGAATCTTAAAACATTCATTGGGTATAAAGGAAATACAATTGGAGCGTTCGATCGTTTCCAATAGTATTTGTTATGTAAAATGTAACAGAAACATTTCGACGTTTCATGAAAAAAACAGCGAGGAAGTTTTATGCTTACGCATATCCGGTACCAGCACCAGGAAGTCTCTACACGGACTCACTTCCGGTCTAATCGTTGCTGTGGTTTCTAGATGTAAGTTGAGGGTTGAGCAAATGTTTTCTGGAACTTTATGAGCGTTTGATTATTATGTAGTAATACACAATCGACGTGATTACTGCTTCAATCGGCCATTCCAATAAACCGGTTACCAGCAAATCCAGGGACAGTAATCCAGCTTTCTTTTTCCGAGATGGAGGTACAAGCGGGACGGCGACCATTGATTAATGAATACATTACAAATTATATTTATTTAGTTAACACGTATATATAAGTTTTCTATATTAATATGTACATTTTCATTCAAATGAATTTGATACAAATAGTTATTTTTCGCCCAAGAAATTCAAGAAAGGGCGATGGTCCCAACAATACGAGTTAAAAACTGACGGACGATGCGGTAACGAT
Organism: Dreissena polymorpha; assembly: GCF_020536995.1. Lineage (NCBI taxonomy): Eukaryota > Metazoa > Mollusca > Bivalvia > Myida > Dreissenidae > Dreissena > Dreissena polymorpha. The sequence continues at coordinate 67,978,037 of NC_068365.1, read as the reverse complement.
ATTAATCCAGTCGAGGTCATACGAAAATAACGAAGGACGAGGCAGTAACAATGCACTGAGCAAAACTCCTATATAAACGGAAATTGTCAAGGTAAGTGTATCAATATTTATTAGAGTTACGATAACATATCTACAAATGCCAAAAAACATTTACTGAACATTCATAAACTTTATTTTTTTTTGTAATTGTACATGTTTATGTTTTAACACAGGAGGCTGGTTAATAATCACCCAGTCCTTCCTTATCTCGAATTTACTAAACAGCCTAACATCGTCTTATTTTAGCAACTACAAAATATAAATATGTATCCACTTTTCTTGTGCATATTGTATGGTATTTAGTCGTGTCTATATCGCGACAGGAAGTGAACATTACTTGGTTTCACACTGCTTGTATCGCAACAATAAACCGCGCCCATTCGTCCACCCACTGACGACAAAAGTGACAGACGCCTCGCGACCGGAAGTGGTGAGCATAGTACCGAGGGATATATCTTGTTGGTACAAGGACAGCTGAAAGTCTCCACATTTTCTGTTGGGTTTCTTAGCTATGACAATAATAATGGTGGACTATTATTGGAAAGAACAATGTGTATTCATATTAACGAGTGCGTAGGTTTCTATTATCACATTTTTGTCGAAGCAAACTTCGGCACACAAAACACGCAAGATATCTTATGAAAGGATGAAGATAATCTCTGCCGTTAACTGAAATAATTCTGCATTTATAAACGCACTTGTTTCTGGTCGGTACTGGATAATTAAGGAATACATATTAAGGTCATAAAAGGCCAAGGTCAACGTAAATAAGGATGACAGTGTTCAATGCGATAGCATAATTTAAATACACTTGATAAAAATTGATATCAGTTATTTTTATTAAAAATAACTGATATCAATTTTTATCAAGTGTATTTACTTCTTTCTTAAACATTACTAATAGATGGTCCGTCTAAGTCTGGGACATCCGTAACAAAAAATGTTGATCAAATCAAATGTGCGTGGAAAGTTCGGAATATTCGCAATATAAAAGGTATTTGTTCAGGATAAAACGATTCAATCGTTGTAACCTTGTAAAGACGGACAAATGGTACGCTTGTTATGGCATCCGCATCACACACACTATATTTGAACAGAAAGTCTTACCTACATTTAGTCCAAAAACATCGTCTGGCTGAATATTGTGTAAATCCCATACAGCAACTTAGAACTGAATGTAGTGTAACTCATCAACAACAACGCGCCAGTATGTGGAGTGGATGGTGTATAGGGCGCGATATCCATACGAGGAGATAATTCATTCAGACCCGGTCAGGGTTGTCGAACTTCCTTTAAACAGACGTACAACGTCGTTATGAGTGAATGGAGTTCACGACGTAGTTCCAATAAGGGCAGATGACTCTTTCTGCCGTTAAACTTGCTTTTAAAAGAAGTACACCGTTGATATCGAGCTGTATAAACATGAGCCGCGCTCTGGGAAAACGGGGTGTACTGCATGTGCTTAAAGTGTCGTGTCATATAAGCATTTGCAGTCCGCACAGGCTAATCAGGGACGTTACTCTCCACCGAAACTACAAATTTCGCTAAGAAGAGACTTTCTCAAAATAACCAATGCAATGCAAGCGAAAAGCGTCGCCCTGATTAGCCTGTGCGGACTGCACTGTATGCACATGCAATAGTCCGCATTTTCTTAACGCGAGGCACAAATGTTCATGAACAGTAGTAATCAATAAGTGATAACATAAGTAGAATAAGTAACCGAATATTGAAACTATGACGCTTTAAGGGAATAGATAGGTACCCGAATATCGATACTGTTAGTATGAAATTATCGGGTAACCGAATACCACAACTATAAGGGAGTAGGTAAATATCGGGTACCATAATATCGAAACTATTAGGGAGTTGGTAAATATCGGGTACTCAAATATAGAAACTAAAAGGAAGGTCGGATGGGAAAACGTACGGCCGGGCGGTCCTACGTGTTTTATCATGCTTAATGAGCATCAATTTGCGTTTCAAATGAGAATTTCATCGCTCATATCTGCCTAAAAAGTTCCCTAACAATATTTATAATACAATTTGATAATAAATCGTTTTATGTATGTTATAAGATTTCCTCCTAATGTCCGTGTTGTGTTTTGCGTGAATTGTTATTAAATAGACATGTACGCTGTAAAAACACGTGGTTGGACTTTTATTATTGTCATATAATGAGACATTTTTAAGTGTTCGTTTCAATTAAATAACTCTGACTAGTCCCGTGGTTAATTCCTACGCATAAGTATTCAGTTATATATTTACCGATTAACAACAATATATTAGAAGGAAAATTCAAACATCTCTGGTGTTTCATTTCTTTACATGTTGCTACTGCCACTGAATAAGTATCCGAGTTGAATAAAAAAATTAAACAAAAGTAGCAACGCTCTGGGAAAACGGGACTTAATAAGTGTCGTCCTTAGGGACGAGTTTTATGACATTGTTCGTTAAAAGGAAATTTCTCCTTGGCAATAATCCTGTTTAGGCGTAAAGTGCTGTCCCTGATAAGACTTTGCGGACTGCACAGACTTATTTGGGACGACACTTTTCGCACATGCATTAAGCTCCGTTTTCTCTGAGCGAGGCTCAACTATTCAAATAGTTCGTGTAGTTTAGACACGTTCAGTTTATACTCGTGCAGTTCACTTAACGTTTTTATCAAAATAAAAACATAAATATTAGAAAATGCCATTGAGAACGTCATTGCATTCATGCATACAAATACATTTTATACATACAGTAATGACTATACAACAACATAGTTGTTGTCATTATGGCACATGTGCATTTCGATTACACATGAACGCGTAGTGTTTTAACAAATTTAGTAGTCCGGATATCAACAAAATTTGAAAAACAAGAATATCAGTGAAACTGATGGATACTCTCCTATGATGCGCTTTGTCAATCTATGTGTTAATAACCACATAAAAATAATATTATTAGCCTCGGTGACCTTGACCTTGACCTCAGTGATTTCAAACCTCATCAAAAGGTAGAGGTCCATGCAAGGTACCTACATGCCAAATATGTAAAAGATCGGTAAAATATTGAAGCTGCTATAACAAACTGTAACAAAAGTGTGACGGAAGGAAGGAAGTAAGGAACCCCAAACTGGCGAGGAAATATGCCCTCCCCCCCCCCCCCCGAAAATTTTTAGGGAGCATAAAAATCTTATTGGCGTCGCACTGAAGTGCGGCGACTAGTATGTAATACGCTTTTATTTCGCTTATGCGTGGAGAAGTTATTTTACGGATCAATGTATATATTTTTTTTGTCAGAATATCTTGAATAGTGATGATTTTTTGTGTAAATTAGTGTAAATAAGTACTGCATTTGTGCCTATAACATTTACTACAACATTTATTGCCAATAATGCAAAGCTTATTGTTTTAATTAATAACTGATCACAGTGGAAAGTTCACAGGGACTGGTCAAATACGCGAACCGTTGAAACTTTCTGGTTTTGTATAAAAACAAAACTTCTTTGTTCCACTATCCTAGCAACCACGTAGTTACTAATATAGGCGCTAAAAGCGCGAAGCGCGACACGTATCTGTAATTGTAATTGTAATAATGAGTTTTGATAAAGGAAGCAGCCGCTTATCAATGAGGAGCACCTTCACAGCACCCACGTCTCAATACTATCAAGTCCTCCTACATGTTTTTTTAAGAACCACATATAGGAGGCCGCAGGCCTGACCCGTATGTTGCCAGTGGTATGGACCCTTTGGTATGGACCTTTAACCCCGCTCATAATCCAGCGTTTAAACTTCTAGGTTTACATTTTAACCGACTAATAATAGCTTATTAATATCTTAGTTAGAATGTCATTTGTAAAGCGGTTCCGTAGTGTAGTGGTTACACGCTCGCTTCACATGTGAGAAGCCCAAGGTTCGAGCCCCAGTAGAATCAAATTATGTTATTTGTGTTCTATGTTAACTTTTTGTTTTGTTGTAGACATTTTACTTTAAATAAATATGCTGTTTTATTGTAACCATTTTTTGTTTTTATTATGCCCATGAAATATATGTGTAAGAGGGTGGGGGGCTCGTAAACACATTAAAACTTTAACACGGTTTTCATTTCAATGAGTACTCTACCCCTATCTTTAATGAGCAACGTAAGAATAAGTTTAGAATCATCTCCCCTTGAAGTTGAGAACAATATGAAATTACGCTTACAAGATGAAGCAGATTTTTAAAACCTACACAGTTCTGTTCCATTAATGAAAACTGCACACGGATGCCAGAAAAAAAGGAAACCAATGTTAATAAAATGAACAATGAACAATTGGGGGTTACAACACAAAATCATAGATAATGGTTATTTGGGTGTTATAACACAACATCATAGATAATGGTTATTTGGGGGTTATAACACAAAATCATAGATAATGGTTATACCAGTGTCTTTTTCTATTTTGTTTAAAATAATCGGCCAATATATTAATATTTACAGTAGGAAAAAAATCGTTCCATGTAACTTCATTGTGTGCCTTTTACACTGAAATTCCCGACGCCCTTTGCTGCTTTGCATCAATACTTATCTTGTTCGTACAATGCTTTGTTTTCACGAGCGTATTACTGTAAATTACATTTTACGCCCGGTCGAAATTGGTCCCCGTTTAAGAAGTTCTGTCAAAGTCGTAAGCATTTAGAATCTTTAGTGAATAATAATAATTTCACAAAGTATGCATGTCTTTCCAGAACGTCCGTGCGTCTGACTATTGCTTCGTTGCTATCTTTGTCGGTAATAAATAATGAAGATAATAATGCTGCTGCTGCTGCTGCTGATGATGATTTTGGGATTGTGGTGGTGTTGAACGATTTAAGTATTTTGCAGAATGATTTTATTCAACGTAAACCTGTATGTGTATGCTTAAAGCTAGCTCATTTTATTTCACTCTGCATTGTATTATAGCCGCGCTCTGGTAATATGGTGCCGAATAATTAATTATCTTAGTCAATTAATTATTGGTATATTTTAATAGTTATTGTATGGGTGTAAAAACAAACAAAGTGTAGTAGAAAAATGGGGCTCTAGCAAGTTGTTTAATGGCTTCAATAGTAAATTTAGATATGTGTGCTCCAAAAATACTTAAATCCTATTTAAACATGGTGTTTTTAAGATAAACTATTCTCCAAAATATTAAAGATATGGTATGGAAACAACAACAATAATTTCTCCTTACGTCCCATCGCTTTTCGGTTTCCCCTTTCAAGTTGTGCTGAAATCATCTTCCACCTGTACAGCATCTACAACCGGAAGTGTTCGTGATCTAGCACCGCCACTATCAGACATGCAAGCGTACGACAGGAGTACGTACGGAAGAATGTCCGAGTTTGTGTCTTTTTATATTTACGTTAAAACTATTTACTTTATATCGATTGCTCCGAAATTCAGTTGCTTATTAAAACGCTCTCGAGTTCTTTTCCTGGATAGAAGAAGTAATTGGCGTCTTTGTGTGAGATCTAAAGAACTCTCCCGCTATGGTGATAGGCAGCTTTCTACCTGCAAGCGGATATACATAGGTCGCCGTTGCGTTGTGGATAGGGTGAGGTTTTGGGGTCGATCCACACTGTGAGAGCATTCTTTAGATCTCCCCTCAAGACCCCATGTGCTGGTTATTCTACCCAGCAAGCGGACTCGAAAGCATTTCAATGAGACTTAGCCGTCCGATACAATCGATATAACATACATATTTAACTAGGCGGACTCTGGGATAATATATTGTATAATGTTCGGATGTTTGTCTTTTGAAGTTGTATAGGTCCTTTTGCGCCCAACGATGAATTATGTAAGGGCCCCGGAGTGTTTACCAGCGCTCATATCTTATGATCTTAACTAGATTCACAGTTAGGTCAAGTATTTAAATTATATCTAGAATATCGACATTTGGGCTTTTCACAAAAAGATTTTAAAGTTTGGCTCGGTCTTAAGTGTGTACAATCTTCTGCGTTAACCGGATAGCCAGAAAGATTTGCGAGTATGCAACGCACACGCGCAAACCAACTCACGCGCACATTAAAATACATTGCGCGAAAATACAAATTTTAGTAACATCAATATGGTATTGTTGCTCCTCAGACCTTTATGTGCTTACAAAACGACTTACAAATCCGTGGGCGTAAACGGACATGTTCATAACAATAACGGTTCCCGTGAAGCTAAGTTAAACAACTGAACAAAGATTTGTTCGTGATCAGCTGAACGCAGTTAATCAGACATGAGCCGCGCGTAGGGAAAATGGAGTTTAACGCATTTGCATTAAATGTCATCCCATATTGGCTTTTGCAGTCAACACAGACAAATCAGGGACGATACTTTTTGCTTTCATCTACTATGTAAGTCTCTTTTGATGGATAAATATGTCGGACTGCACAAGCTAATCAGGGGCGAAACTTAACGCACATGCATTAACCCATCGTAAACACAGATTAAGGCTGCTTATTTTTACCAGATACACGATGCTTGGTATTGTTTATGACCATAAGGGGCGGAGGGCAGACTCTCAGGAAGTGAACTTTCTGTTTACGACCCTTATGACTCTCCGTGGCAACGGGAAAGAGAGGATGAGGAGAGCGGCATGCAGCTTAAGTGTGAGAGGCCCGTAGTAGCGCCATGTCCACTACGAACAATACGATCACGACAATCTTATCAAGCACCTGCAACCCACGATTACAATAAGGCAAAGTCATCGCAGGGTTATTTTCCTTTTTAGTTTAACGAAAGAGATTATTAAGAACCTGTTGACATTAAACATTCGTATTATCAAACTTGGTAGAATAAAGTAAATAAAAAAATAGCTGTAACCAGAGTGTGCATACGATAACCTCATATTTTTTGTAAATTGTTTTTTCTCCTTGGGATAGTACATGCATTTATTATTTAGTGTCATGCGTATGTTCATTTATTAATAAAACGATTCGAATTTTCGATAATAGTCTACCTAACTCGAATGTTTTGTCCCGTATAAAAAAGGCTATTAACATATTTGACACTAGCGCGTTGTAGTAGGGTAAAGCAAGGTTACTGAGTCAAAGTACTTCATGATGATCGTAAACACGTACTTTTAACTAGACTTCTGGGTCAATTCACTCCGAACACGCGTTTTTTTCACGGTGAACAATAAATGAAATGTCAGAATACGCGGCAAGTAAATTTAGTAAAAATTATTACATTGTCATCGGTGTAACGCCAGGTTTTCATTAATTATTATGTTTTCTTTAGCTGTTAAGATAAGCAGATAAACATAATTCTCCGTATGAAGATAGATTTCCGATGCATAAAATATTAGCATCGGTTGTTCTGTTTGTTATCTACTGCCGGAAGGCGTGTGGATATAGAAATGAGATGGCGTAATTTTGTCTGCGTGTGCGTGTGTGCGTGAAAGCGCGCATCCGTTCGTCGCAAAAGCTCATGTACGCAACTTCTTATACACTGTGCATGTGTATATAATAATTATCTCAAATTGCTTCAGCGCGTACTGTGAAGATTTTACTATAATTGCGTTTTTGAGTTATTGCCCTTTGTTTAAATTAACATATGCAAGCTTCCACGCAAAACTTGTCATATATTTTGAAATCGATTTGTGTCCAATGTATACAAAAATAAATACCCCCAAGTGCTTCAACGAATATTGTCAAGGCTTCGCGATTGCGCTATTGAAAGGAGTTATTGACCTTTGTTTATAATAAAATATATAAGCTTCTTGGAGCAATTACACATGCTTACGTACTGGACGCTTTCGAGAACAATTCTCCCGCGTAACAAACAGAAACACCATCAATGCATGTAATACAAATACACATACTTTGAACAACGTAAAACTTACCTCCAATTTCTTGGACAAGAATTCTTTTCCCATGCAAATATTCTTTAGTCTGCTCTGAAACGATATAGATTCGTTATTAGTCATCGGACATAATGACAGGTGCTTCATTGACATCATAACCGCGTCAGTTGTTTTCTAGTACTGTTCTTGTTTTTTATTTGTTTAAGATTAAATAAATGTCACAACACGAGCAGCCGTGTGCCAAGCGTGAGTCCCAAATATACGACAACGGTGTATGTTGTTAAACGCAAGCCGCAACGAACACACATGTTGTCTGGCGTAAAAGCCCATACTTGAAATTATGATATACATGTACACGTACAATACATTTTAGAAACAGTTTCATACATGTTGTCTCAATGTTTTCTTCCCACCGCGCCGTAGTCTGCATTATATGAGAACTTGCTTGTCCTGTATGGCAAAAGTTATCGCTCATTTGCTTCAAATTAAATACTGCCGGAGGTTAACAAAAATGTTTCTTTTTTACCTAATCATAAAATATGACATTTCTGCAGAGAAATAACAGCAGAGATAATAAAACAAATGTTATTTTCACCGGTGAAAATAACAAATTTTCGAAACTCCTTTTTCAATTTTTAGATTATCATAAATAATTATATATATATATTTTCTATTATCAAGAGTGAATAAAAAGTGACATTCCATCGAATCTAACAAATTTTCTTTCTATTTTATGCTTTTTCACCGTTTATTTACATTGTAAAATAGTTTAACTGGAGAATTTCTCTGGTATAATGACGTCATTTCGTCACACTAATGAAGTCATGTTGTGTTTTGAAATGTATTTGGGCACGCCACTGTAGAAAGGGTAACTTTTCAGAGAAAGGGAAACAGCTATTAACTATTTTCTTGAAAAAGAGGCATAAAAGAAACAGAAAATGTGTTCATGTCAGTGTAAGATCGTTTGTTATTTCACTCGTGGTCATAGAATAGAAATAGTTTCACTCGTGAAAATATATTTTCTATGATCACTCGTGAAATAACAAACGATCTTACACTGACATGAACAAATATCCTCTATATTGACACTATCTCTAAAATGTAATTTTATTACATTCAATAGTTCCACCGATACATCTTCAATTATTCAACGGGCTTATTGTATGTACGTTATGTATGAAGTCCGCACAGGCTAATCAGGGATGGCGATTCCCGCCTGTATTATAGCTTCGTTTAAAGGAAGTCACTTCTTAGCAAAAATCCACGTTAAGCGCTACTCTCAGGCGGCACTTTAAGCAAATGCGATAAGCCCGTTAAATAACTGAAGATGTACCGGAGGAACTGTTGAATATAAGAAAATAAGCCCAATTTTCCAAAGGCGAGGCTACACTCTTTAGATACTTACGAGACCGTTTCTTACCTAAAACAACAGGATCCCAAGAATATCGATGCTAGCCTTGCGAAGGCCATGCGCCACGTCCTCCCACACACGAGTGACCCGCAGTTTCGTGGGAACCGCCGTGGGTACCGTGGGGCTCGATGCTGGGAAGCCGGGTTTCGTATACCGTTTCCGGTATAGTATGAATTATGTTCCTGGCTGTAGGTGCAGTGAGTGATCAGCACTTCCCTGTGATTGATGTTGTTATTACACACATTACCTGTGTACCCGTATCAGAGGGGGTAATCACGTGACAAACAAGATGGCGACGTCAATGCCGAGACAGGTATTTTGCGCCGTTTTATAACGTTTATTACATGTAATTGTATTCTTAGTTCAAATGCCGCTGACATTCAAGCCATATCAGCAAAGAAGTTATTAGCGTTTATTTAATATTCATATTCTCTGTTCATCTTGACTTCACTCGCTGAAAATTTTGTGACCCGCTATCAAATTTGACAGCGATCAAAGTCGAGACAAAGAGCGAATATTAATACGATATACCGGTAGACGCTTATAACTTTCTTGTCGCTATGGCTGGACAGTGAGCGGCATTTTAGCAAGTATTAAATACATGGCGTTAGCGATGCACCTATACAGGTTTATACATATCCGGAAAACGAGGATTTTATGCATGTGCGTAAAGGTTCGTACCAGATTAGTCTTTGAAGTCCGCGCAGGCTAGTCAGGGATGACACTTTCCAACTTGATTGCGTTTTAATGCAGATAACACTTCTTTGTATAGAAAAGTTCCATAAAAGCGAAAAGTGTTTTCCCTGATGAGCCTGTGAGGAATGCATAGCCTATCTGAGATGTAACTATACGCCTAATCATTAAGTCCCATTTTCTCAGAGCGAGGCTTATATATAATATCGAGTGCAAACATGTGTAGTTGCCCTTAATCACGTTGCGTTGCCAGCGCCAACGTTAGACTGAAACGTTCCGTTAATTAACGTGATGTTATCCCCAGGCACATACATCACGTCAATTTTACCCACATGCATTCCCAAAACAAAGCTCATGTACAATTTACACGCTGTCCCGACCCTGCAGGTACAAACAGATACACATATTTGGGCATGAACGAGCAAACATACACAAAATAGCCTCGCGCAATAAAAATCGCCACAAAGTCATTTAATGTATAGGGGGCGTTGATATAACTGTCGTGATAGTATTGTGGCATATATAAAACACATTTTTGTTTATAATACGAAAAAATACCTTTTTGATTATTTCTTACATTACCAAATGCAACCCGCGAGTTATACGGCGAATTAATACATGTCCGAACATTTCATATTTTAATAATCCACCATATCTTTTTAATGGCAGATGTACCTGTATAGAAAATAAGAACACATTAGTTTGTGGTTGTGGAACCTTGTACACATATATTATATGCTGTACTTTTATATTTCTGAACCTTTTACCAGTTATCAGAAGACGAGGCAATGATCCACTAAATTCAACGCAACAGCACGTGCTTACCTTTCAGGATTAAATCACCTTCATGTCGCAGTCTGTGAAACAAATAAAACAAAACGAATACTGTTCATTTGCTTCGTGCTCTGTTAACAGTTAATGCATCTGTGTAAAGTTTCATCCCATATTAGTCGGTGAAGTCCGCTTATGCTAATCAGGGACGACACTTTCCGCTTTAATAATTATTTCGATTAAAGAAGGTCTCTTCTGAGTAAAAATCCAGTTTAGGCGGAACGTGTCGTCCCTAATAGCATGTGCGGACATCACAGGCTTATCTGGACGACACTTTACACATTTGCATTTAACCCTTCTTTTTACAGAGCATGGCCCATTTATATTCGTCGGCATGAACATTTCGTGATTTGTTTTTTATAAAAAGATACTTTGTTGTGAACACGTTAATTCGTTGATATATGATTTTGGAAAAAAACAAGTATCTTCGCCAGTCATTTCCAACCTGTTTTTGAATAATTCGCTGAACGATGGATCCACAAAACCAACGAAAATAAATGCCCTACAAATAAATGTTCCACAATAAAAAATCCAGCATTTTAATAATGTTACAGTAGTACAGTAGTAAAGCTTCTAGGAATTGTATTATACCGATAGCCTAGTAATGTATCTCAAATTTGTATTATTCAAAGTTCCAAGTTATGTATTTCACAATCTTTTTTTCCTAAGTTTCCAGTTAAGTATCTCGCCATGGCGTAAAGGATATGGTGTCCGCCTATTCTGCTTGAGACGTTCTTTAGATCTCCCCCCAAAACACCAAGTATTGGTTTGATGCAGGAAACGCGCTCAACAGCTCATCAAAAAACCTTAGGCCTTCGATGTAAATCGATCTAAAATAAATAGGTGTCAAATAAAGTACCTCGCAATTTTATTCTTCCATGGTGGGACCCAGATTTCCCTTCGCATTTCCTTCTCCAATCCATGCTCGGTGCGCTCGAGCTGGGAAACGGTATAAGTCAAAGTGAACCCTAACAGCCTGAACAGGTAACTTTGCAAGTGCATGTTAGACGGTCAGAATGTCAGAATGAACTCTTACAGCCTAGACAGCAGACTCTGCAAGTATATGCAAGACTGTATAGGTCAGAGTGAACCCTAACTGCCAGGACAGGAGATACTGCAAGTATAGGTCAGACATGATAGGTAAGAGTTAACACTAACCGCCAGGACAGGATACTCTGAAAGTATAGGTCAGACGGTAAAGGTCAGAGTGAACCCAAACTGCCTAGACAGGAGACTCTGCAAGTATAGGTCAGACGGTATAGGTCAGAGTGAACCCTAACTGCCTAGACAGGAGACTCTGCAAGTATAGGTCAGACGTAATAGGTCAGAGTGAACCCTTACTGACGGGACAGGAGACTCTACAGGTATAGGTCAGACGGTATAGGTCAGAGTGAACCCTAACTGCCAGGACAGGACACTCTGCAAGTATAAGTCAGACGGTATAGGTCAGAGTGAACCCTAACTGCCTGGACAGGAGACTCTACAGGCATAGGTCAAACGGTATAGATCAGAGTGAACCCTAACTGCCAGGACAGGACACTCTGCAAGTATAGGTCAGACGGTATAGGTCAGAGTGAACCCTAACTGCCAGGACAGGAGACTCTGCAAGTATAGGTCAGACGGTATAGGTCAGAGTGAACCCTAAATGACTGGACATGAAACTATGCAGGTATAGATCAGACGGTATAGGTCAGAGTGAATCCTAACTGCCAGGACAGGAGACTCTACAAGTATAGGTCAGACGGTATAGGTCAGAGTGACCCCTAACTGCCTAGACAGGAGACTCTGCAAGTATAGGTCAGACGGTATAGGTCAGAGTGAACCCTAACTGCCTGGGCATGAGACTCTACAGGTATAGGTCAGACGGTATAGGTCAGAGTGAACCCTAACTGCCAGGACAGGAGACTCTGCAAGTATAGGTCAGACGGTATATGTCAGAGTGAATCCTAACTGCCAGGACAAGAGAATCTACAAGTATAGGTCAGACGGTATAGGTCAGAGTGAACCCTAACTGTCTGGACAGGAGACTCTACAAGTATAGGTCAGACGGTATATGTCAGAGTGAACCCTAACTGTCTGGACAGGAGACTCTACAGATATAAGTCAGACGGTATAGGTCAGAGTTAAGCCTCACTGTCTGGATAGGAGTTTCTGCAAAAATAGGTTAGATATCATCAAGGAAAGCCAGTCAATGCAGGGGTTTCTTTTAAATTGGTATTGACAATATACCTGTAAATTAGTCTCGTCCTGTAAAAAATGCGCAAGGTCCATTTGCGGTAAGTGGTAAGATTATCCGGTTGTGCTCGCAAAGGCTAATCTGGAACCGCACTTTCCGACTTTCATGTATTTTTGCTAAGAAGATACTTAGTAAACAAAATCATAAAAGCGGAAAGTGTGGTCCTGATTAGCATATACCGACTACCCGGGCTACTATGTGACGACACATAAAGAAATTGCGCCCAGTGTTCACAGGCTCTATTTTAAATGAGGTCTTTTCTTTATGACGATTTTGCGGATAATGTTTACGTATTGCGCTCTTCTTTGCCATATAATTTTTAATTTGCCTGCAGTCAACATAACCAGTATTTGGATAACGCAGTTTTTAGTCACAGTTCAAACATAGCGGACGCAAACATGAAATATGCAAGTATGTTTAAGGTTTGTTCAATTTTAAGACAAACAAGTGCGGAATGGATGACTATAAATAGTAACAAATACGGTTAAATTGCTTGGTTACGCGATCTGATATAGGAAGTGCAATATCCAGGATCGAACATATCGAGGGGTGAACGGAAGACTGTTGTAACTCATATTAAATAAAGAAGGAGATACTGCAGTTTTCCGTTCAGCCATCGATATAAATCCATATTTACCGATTTAACGCAGGCGATTGTCAACAAAACACTTTCCGTGAAGAAGCATTGCATGCGCTTTATTGGGTATCAATTATAATTCGCACCATTACATATTTTCGTTTTGAATAAAATGCAACATTTAGTTAGTTTTCCCTATGCGGCTCTATGGCTGGAACTAAAAAATGCTTTGGAGCAAAAAATTAAATACACCGATTTCCCTATATCAAGTCTTCACGACGCGAATTTTCCCAATTTTAGTTTTTTTGTTCGTGTATAAGGTAACGAAAATAATTTGTTAAGTCAAGTCAATATTTTAATAAAGTTTAAATACTTTATCCGTGCATATTTATTGGAAGTGAAACAACATTTTACTTGACACGTTAACGCCTCGTTGATCACCAGTGTTACACAACCTTGTATTGGAATAACAAGGAACTTCGTGTACAAGAATAATACCATAAAGAGAAATGTGTTGTCCCTGTTAAGCCTATGCAGATTGTGAGCTTGCTCGCAAACAAACACTTAAAATCCGCATTTTAATTAAAATCCTGCATTTGTAAATAGGTTTTTAATATATATCTAAATTTATTTTAATGAATGCAATTGTATTTCTCAACATGAAATTTTTACGGAACCTCGTTATGGGAAAACGGGCTTCAATGGGTGTCTGTTTAATCTCGCCCAATATAGGCATATGCAGTCCGTCAATACAACAGTCTGTGGGCCGTCCCTTTAATGATTTAAAATCAACAAGGTATTTATCCTGATTAAAAACGGAGATTTATAGTTGGACGCTTTACACAATTACAATGAAATATTACACGCGTAAATACAACTATATTTTTGTAACCTATGATTAGGATTTAAAGAATTCAATAAACACTATTTATTAGAATACAAGGAATTGTTGATTAATGACAAGACATTTTACATTATATAATATTAGATTCTATATGACAATGCACGTTATTTTAAATATATGCAACATATACTATATGAAAAAAACCGCAAGGCTTTCTCAATTAACGCCTTTTAAAACGTCACTGAAAGATTGGTGTAATTTTATTTTACAGATCAGTGCGCGTTTATTCAGATATGCGGCACATAGTACGTAAACAAGCGTTCAGACTTTAAAAAAACGCCTTATAAATTAAAGCATAAATATGCATGTAAGTGCCTAAATATAAACTCGCACTTAATTTTTTCTCAGTTTCACTTCTTGTGAATGACGTTACGATGCTCAAGTTTGCGACGCTGACGTTAACATTTATTTAGCGGAACGAGCATTGCCTATGTCAGCGTATATTTAAAGGGATCTTTTCACGTTTTGGTAAATTGACAAAATTGAAAAAAGTTGTTTCAGATTCGCGATTTTCGCTTAAGTTATGATATTTTAGAGTAAACAGTATTACTGAACTTCTACCATGGTCTAATATAGCCATTATATGCATCTCTTGACGATTTAAAAACCTAAAAATTATAACGCGTTGCAACGCGAAACGATTGAATAGTTTGGAGAGTTCTGTGTTTGTTGTTTAATTTTGTGAAACTACGAAGATTGCTTATATAAAGTATAAAATACGCAGCTATTCGTGATTGGCACGATGGGCGAGTGGGCTAATGCGTTTTTACTTCAGGACTCCGGGGGGTCATTGGTTCGAGTCCTGCTTCGGCCAAAATTTTGTCCTTTTTTAAAAAGTTTATTCTTGATTTTTTACTGGAGCTTTTAAGATCCAATGTTTACATTTATCAATATAAAGCATTTAATGACAAACTTTAAAACATGCCAAATTCTGTGAAAAGGCTCCCATAATGAGTTAAAATACACAATCACTAAACGATAAGTTTGCCGACTCTTCAATTGCTCCAAAAAACATTTTATTATTTTTGCAAAACATAACTTCACGCAAACACTTGAAGCATAAGCACTTAAACCACACTTCAATCAGATTAACCTATCTCGATTTGAAGCCCGTAGGATAACTTAAAACACACACACCATTTAATTTTATATTGCAATCAAGTCGCAAATGCGTGCAATTATTTTTAGTTACGTCAACTGATTCTTCTCTTTTTTGAACGTCTATTTCGAAGTTTACTTTTAATCCTGACTAACCGGAACACTAAATTTGATGCTCACACGACAAAGTGTTCACTTGATATCATATACACACTGACCTGTCTATGGAGAAAGCAATGTTCGTGGTTGAAGTTTAAGTGACTTTGACCTTTGATCTGTTGACCTCGAAGAAGACTGGTATCGTCCCCTTCTCCCGAATAATCAGGATACCAGTTGGTTGATCTTCTTATTCAAAGCGTCCTCTAGATATCGAATGAAAACTTTTTAAGTCACATGCCCTTATGACCTACACGATTAGCTTTGTTATTTAATTGGATATTAGTAGATGTTTCGTTTCAAGTACCCAACATACCGATTTCAATGATTTTAGGTCGAAAGTTATCTAGTTTTTATACGGTGACGAATTTATGATTATTGATCTTTTTCTACTTTAGTGATTGTCATTGATCATCTCCCTTATTTGAACAGTATTCAGACTATAACAACGTTCCTTGAATATATATGAGCCGCGCTCTCGGAAAACCGGGCTTAATATACGTGCGTAAAGTGTCGTCTCAGATTAGCCTGTGCAGTCCGCTGATACTTCCCTAAGATGGAGCATTCCATGAAAGCGGAAAGTGTCGTCCCTGATTAGCATGTAAGGACTGCATATATACTAAAATATGATGACACATTACGCGCATGCATAATGTTCGGTTTTCCGAGAGCGCAGTTTATGTTTTAACAAGCTGACAGATACTTGTTGGTAATAGAATGCATTATAGTTTTTATTTGAATTTCAAAATATTCCGTATTTAAAATGAATTCAAAGATATTGTTCAATTATGTGTGGACTGCACAGGCTCATTTAGGACGACACTTTACGCTTATTTATTAGACCCGTATTTCCCAGATCGAGGCTCAATTGTTCAAGCAACATTCATAAGCAGTTGATCTGAGTTCAAATGACCGTGTAATAACCATGTTCATTTGTAACTGTTTTGATGGATGCATACGGATTAAATTCCTTCTTAAAGTTCAGCCGCCGTCAATCAGTAACAATTGTTATTTGAATTAAACTTTACAGACGGTCGAAACAAATGCGTAAGTATTTTTTTCTGAATTTGCGGGCTTTAAATGACGTTTAAATATGGAATGACAAGTAAACAAATCATAACAGTATAATAATGTTATGTTTTATAGTTTACCTTTTTTTCATTTTTTTCATTAAAAGAGTATAAAATTAAGGTGAACATTTCAGGAAACACGAGTTTTGTTAAGTTAAAAAGTGCAACTATACTTTATTTAAGTTAAAAACGAGTTACTATTCATTACTAGGGTTTTCGATTATTAAAATAGCGCAGTTGTACAGACACACCAGCTTAGCTGAACATGGGTAGATACGTATAATATGATGTGAAAAAATACGGCAGATTAGCAAACAAAACTTAACACAACAATAACTGACTTTCATCGTCTCGCCAGTCTCTTTCTTTAATCATCTTCATAAAAATTGAAAGTATTGTGGACAATACTTGATCGACAGCTTATCAGAGATCCTCCGGATTATTAATTGGACCTATGCTTTTACTGTGAAGATATTGTTTCCTTTGTTCATAACGATGGTCTAAATATTAACTAACATCTAACACAACTTACACATATAAACCCATCTTTGATTGACACGAGGGAACTGAGCCTGACAAAGCACGCAGTGTGAAGCTCGGAATCCAATACATGCAAGTCGTGCTATGGGAAAACGGGGCTTAAAAGAAGTGCGTGAAGTGTCGTCACTGATTAGTCTGATTCGTTTCCGCCTTAACTGGACTTTCAGGTAGGAAAAGATGTCATTTAAACAAAATGTTATATTAAAGCGGAAAGTGTCGCCCGTGATTAGCCTGTGTTGACTGCACACTTTTATATGTGACGTCACGCGCATTTAGTCCCGTTTTTCAAGAGCGATTCTCAGATATTGAATTTCCTATTGTATTACGTAACGTGTGAAATACGAGACAATAGGTTATCTGTTCGGCGATGAAACAATCGCACCCTGATAAGCCGGTGCGTTGCCGATTTATAGAATTGCTGAGGGCACATTCGATTAAGTATATGTACATATTTTACGCCGACATATGATCAACCCAGTATTTGCTCAGATTTCGAGATGCTTTGAAGGTAGTAGGGGACTATTGTTAAGAAATCTAAATCGCGTTGTATGTTCATTATCATCATAACCTAACATCAATAAAACATTGCTTTTGAATATTTTAAATACTTTTACAGTGCACAACAAATGTTAATGATATTTATGTCATGCCATAATTATTTGTACAAACATAATACGCAAATATTACTCATTAATTTTATTTTAAGCATATTTATTCTGTTATACCGTTTTGTCGGCATCTAAAAGCATAGCAACAATAATTATACGATGTTTACACAAACAATATAAAGAAACTGAAGCAATATATGCAGTAGCCCTATGGAAATTAAGGATAAATCCATCAACTTCAAATATATTTGTGACAAATGTGCAAAGTACAACGTGGACATGTAGATATAAGTTATAGAATGTGACAGTTAACCAACGATATGTACATACATATATAACTACAATACCAAACAAACATCAAGTTTTACCGTCATATTTGATGCATTGTGCAGCGAAAGAATACAGGGTGGGATTTAAAGATTCATTAAAATCGAATGCCAAATATTGTCCTAAGTACAAGTTCAATAATTACTTTACACTGAATTTATTTAACTGTTATGTATCCATAAATAACACTTATAGTTTAATATCCCTAATGTTGTTAGTATAGATACTTGTAAGAGCGTAGTAAAATGTTGTCTAAACACACTCATATAAATTAAAATAATTATGATGCGAAGAAAACTATTTAAAACATACATTATTTCGAAATAGGTAAGGATAATCAAAAGAACGTATATCTGTACAATTACTGGAGATGTAGTATTTGTTGATCTATAATACATTGCCATAACGATTCTTTGAAATACATTAATTTCTTTTCATACTTGTTTTACACAAAAAAATAATATATACTTTAAAATATATATATTCAAATAAGACCCTGAATATGTTTACTGCCATTCATATGCAAAGTGAACTTTCTATCTCGTATTTTTAACCGTTGATAAACCGCAAAATACGCCGGACGTGCCAGTTAGCGGCATTGTTTGTACCGCGCTGAAGCAACGATTGCTCATAGTAATGTAACGCCCCTTCATAGTCTCCTTCCATTTCATAGCAGTGTCGGGGTGATACAGGTTGATTTTATTTCTTATATCAAATATATAAGACTCAAATACTCCCAAGACATGTAGCTGATTGTCACGTTCACCGAGTCCTCCATATTTGAGATACTGTAGATAGTAGAGGAACGAACGGGCATCAACCTCAGCAAATTTCATCCATAGTTTTTCAATACGATGTCTCTTTGCCACTTCCTCTTGGATGATATTGCGATTCATTTCAAACAATAATATTAAAGGAGTGCAATACGATTCCTGCCTTACATTTTTTTTATTCATTTGTAAAACAATTTAATTACAATTTGAACCGTACAATGGCTTATTGACCTTGCTGGACACACGTATATATTCCACGTGGTGGTAAATATATGAATTATATGTATAGTCGTAGTGGTTGATTATAAATTCTGATTCTAAAGTGCATCCAAAAGATTCATAACAAAACATATAAGAGCACGTGCATATAACAATTTACACATCATCATGCGTATTTGACAGAAATAAGAGAGTATTCAACACACCAATTCAGATTGTACAATGTAGCGATGTTAATATTTTGAAACATACAAATACATTGCCTCTTCTTACAGTTTATAATACATGTACATACCATTGAATTACATAATCGAGACTAACTAACTGGTCACAAATATCTTATATTTAACATAGGTTTATAGTTATTTGTTTAATGTCGTTACATTGCTATATTGTTCTTTTAACCACTTATGAGACGCATAATACGCAGGACGTGCCAGTTAGCGGCGTTGTTTGTACGAAGACAACGCATCGACCACTTGTAGTAGCGTAACGCTCCTGCATAGTCTCCTTCCATTTCGTAACAATGCCCCAGCAAGTTCAATGCTGTCTCTTGGTGATACAGGTTGAGTTGATTTCTTACACATGTATCTATATAAGCCTCGAGGACTCCCATAGCATGAAGCTGTGTGTCACGTTCACCGAGTCCCCCATACGTGATGTACTGCATATAGTATAGGAACGGAAGAGCATCCACCTCAGCACTGCCCATCCAACGTTTTTCAGTGTAATCTCTCTGTGTCACTTCCTCTTCAGTGATATTGCGATTCATTTCAAACAATAATATGGCAGGAGTGCAATATGATTCTTGCCTTAAAAAGCTTACACATAATGCGAATGGCGGATCAATGAATCCCTCTTCTTTGTTTCCTGATAACATATCAGCAAACACCTGGAGATGTCGGTCTCCTGTTATACCTCTAAATGCACACACAGCCTTGACCTTGCTGTGATACCTCCTCTCCACATCCTCCAACACTCGAACTGCCGCTTGAAGATGACCACTGCAGTATAGCATAGAAGCAAACTTTAAGCGACTAGAAGCTACATCCAAATTTAAGGAATCTTGGACACGCCTTATATTTTCGCTGTCAAGAACGTTTTGTAGTCGCAAATAGTGAGATGATTGAACTGAAATTTGTAACGCATAAAAGTGTTTAATCAATTCAAGAGCCGCAGTTTGTGACATGACATTCGTTGAGTTTTCAAAACAATTGCGTATTACATATTTTAATGTATGCTCGAAGGTTGAATGAGAACTGCTCTGTTCAGGTTTGATATTTGTTAACGCACGGTACAATCTTTGCAAGTACTCAAACTTCAGCAGTAATCTGATGCTGTTATGTAAAAATACACCTCTTAGTTCTCCAGCCTGTACAGTATGCCGCATACTACATGCTTGTAACCGACAATTTATATTATCTATACCAATACAAAAAACATCTTGTAAGTTATTCCTTATCAACGAGTCTATATACACTAAAAGGCGCTTCTGCAGCAACTTTGAGAGTTTCCCATCGAACAAGTTCACACCTTCTATGATATAATGCGGAAGCCTTCCCAATCTCAGACATCGCCTTAATACGTGTAAACAGAGCAAAAGTACAAACATAAGGTTGTGTTCGCACCACAGACAAGGATGTGTTCTTTCTAAGGTGAAAAACATTATAGTTTTACAATGAAAGCTTGTAATAGCATCCCCCACAATGTTAGCAAATAATGATTTTTTGATTAGTTTTAAAACAATGTAACATTTTATTTGAGTCATATTGAAGCTAAATGTCAACATCCGTTCTATGAGGTTTGGAGACAGTCGCCATTCTTCTCGCTTGTAATCACTGTCTGGATGTCCTGCTGGTACCAGGAAACACGGAGCTATCCGTGCAGCCTCGAGAAGCTGAACAGGTGGCCATTGTTTACCTCTACATCTGTCTATCCAGTGCTGTATTTCAGGAAGAGGTTTGCGTACATGACATGCATGTACAATATCCCAGTTAGGCGTAAAACTCACAGAAGGCCCATTTTTAGTAACCTCCCCTTGATCTCTATTTACATACTCGATTTCCTGTTTCCATCTTTCAGCGCTGAACAGTATTTGCCCAGAATCTTTCCTTACGAACAAGTCATCGGTCAGACTGGTCTCTGGTTCCGGTGTGTAGTCTTGGATGACTTGTAGCAAGTACTGTTGAGGTGGAGTGGTGTTGTCGTGGAGCATCAGAAGGTTAATCATCCCAGCCCTCCAGTCTTCCCAGATGGTCATGATATTGAATCTGTGGTTACTTTGTAGAAAATCAATATCAGACTGGAGACCGGGAGTTGTGGTCCCTTCCGACTGGCTCCCGAAATGAAAACACTCAAAGTTCTTTCCTTGTAGTTGCTCTAATATTTTCTCAATGATCTCCCTCCGCAAGTAAGTTCTCCTCCGCTCCAATACAGTTTTTTTCCCAGTTCCACTGTCGTCAAGTGCGTCAATCATGCGTATAGACAATTCTGTGAAATTCTCTGGAATCTAAATATGCATATATTATATTACTTTCAATTAGTTTTGATCATTTGTACGTATATATTGAGCATAGTTTTGCAATATTTTCTATACACATTGCGTATATTATTTGTTTAATTTTATATAAATTACTGAAAAGTAAGAAATGTACTTAATGTAAGAATATTAAATCGACAAACATGTATACGAGAACTGATAAATCCATACGCGCGCTGATAGATATAAATCAGATATGATTCAAAATCAATAGGTTGCAGTCTTATTTAAAATTGTGATTTGCTCCGTTTGATGAAAGAATATATTTCCAAATGAAGGATGTATGTGTTTTGAATGTTTTTTTAACCGAAATTGTGTCATTATGTAAATGTGGATGCCCATGCTGCCTGATTGTGAGTCGGAGACCGACCCGTTGGTTCACACGCCTGCCAGTCGTTGTTTCAGTTAGCCAGTCAGAAAGTATATCAGTCACTCCTTGTGTCTAGGCTGTCTATCTGTCTGTCTGTCTGTTCCGCTCTGCCTGTCCAAAGAAAGACTGACTTTCTTCTTCAACGATGCCTGTCTGTATTCTTAACTTCAGATTAGCCTATGCAGTCATCATAGGCTGATCAGGGACAACACTTTCCGCCGAAAGTGGATTTTTTTCTTAAGAGTATTCTTTTAAAAGAGAAAAACACTGAAATGCGGAAAGTGTCGTCCCTGATTACCCTGTGCGGACTTCACAGGACTGTGCGGAATACACAGGCCGGTACTGACTGGCTATTGTGGGACGATATTTGAGGCACATGCCTTAAGCCCCGTTTTCACAGAGCACGCCTCATGTATATATGTGGCTTTCTTGTCTGTCTATTTTTACATTTCTGTGTGGTCAACAATTTGTGTGTCTCTCAGTCAGTTTGCCAGTATCTCTGAGAACGTGTTCTGTATTCCTTATGTTCAGTATAAACTATCAATACAAACAACTAGTTTACAAACAAATGCTAATGATATACCTGCATGATTGATTGAAGGTTTTGATAACGCTTTTTGTTCGACGCTCTTCTGACACCAAAATCGCTTTCCTAATAAAAAACATGAACCATGATTAGCAAAAATTATATATTAGAAACTCTGTTTATACGATTCGAAATTTGAATGAAAATATAATTGCAAGTTAATATCAATTAAAAAAAAGGACACAACAGTTAATTACATGATCTACTTGATCAAAGTGAACTGCCTGTCATTGGCTTTTATGGATAATCATATCAAATATATATTTAAATCAGATTGTTGAAAATCACAATGCATTAATAACTTATGTTGTAGAATAAATACATAATTATTTAGTATTCAAGTGTTTCGCTTTTGTATTCATAAAAAGGAAATATTTAGAGGATAATACACGGCTGAGCCGGGGCGGGCAGAGATAATCGGCGCGCAGGGAGCATAACGGCCCGTATTAACGTCTATAATATATACCTAACTTTGTTTGGTTTATCTTTGTTTTGTTTTTTCTCTAAAACGTATTACAGAACCAGCTTTTTGTACTTTTATTTTCATTCAATTGATGATGCAATTTATGACGTATTTCTGTGACGTAATTTCTGTGACGAAACAACAGTTTTAGCTATTCGGACGTGGAAGGTTTATATAGAATATGTTGGAGCATCGAACGAAAACAAAAACGTATTTCGGATTGTGCATTTGTCGTGCACAATTGGAAGCCTTGATAAAATTATTGTAATCGCTCTGACAAGTAATTCAATTTTATAAATCGTGTTTGGTGACAGTGGGTAGCATTCGCTACAATCGTTTAAAGGGGCCTTTTACAGATTTTGGCATGTTTTGAAGTTATTCATTAAATTCTTTATATTGATAAATGTAATCATTGGGTCGTAAAAGCTCCAGTAAAAACTCAAGAATAAAATTTAAACAAGATGTGTTTGTGAAACACAATGTCCCCCTATATGATGTTTGACCTTGAAGGATGACCTTGACCTTGTGAAGGATGACCTTGACATTGACCTTTCACCACTCAAAATGTGCAGCTCCATGAGATACACATGCGTGCCAAATATCAAGTTGCTATCTTCAATATTGCAAAAGTTTTCATAAAATAAGTGATTTGGGCATCATATATTTGACCTCTGACCTTGAAGGATGACCTTGACCTTGACCTTTCACCACTCAAAATGTGCAGCTCCATGAGATGCACATGCATGCCGAATATCAAGTTGCTATCTTCAATATTGCAAAAGTATTTATAAAATAAGCGATTTGGGCCACATGTTTTTGACCTCTGACCTTGAAGAATGACCTTGACCTTGACCTTTCACCACTCAAAATGTGCAGCTCCATGAGATACACATGCATGACAAATATCAAGTTGCTATCTTAAATATTGCAAAAGTATTCATAAAATGAGCGATTTTGGCCACATATATTTGACCTCTGACCTTGAAGGATGACCTTGACCTTGAACTTTCACCACTCAAAATGTGCAGCTTCATGAGATACACATGCATGCCAAATATGAAGTTGATATCTTCAATATAACAAAAGTTATTGCAAAATGTCAAAGTTGGCGCAAACAGACCAACAGACAGACCAACAGACAGACAGGGCAAAAACAATATGTCCCCCACTACTATAGTGGGGGACATAAAAAGGAAAAAAACATTGCCTGGAGCAGGTTTTGAACCAGTGACCCCTGGAGTTCTGCCGAGGTCCTGAAGTACAAACGCTTTAGCCCTCTTGGCTATTCATCCGAGTATACATAGTAGTGTATTGTATACCTTATATACGCAATCTTCGTAGTTTCACAAAATTTAACGTCAATAACAGAACTCTGCAAATTATTCAATCGTTTCGCGTTGCAACGCTTTATAATTTTTAGGTTTTAAAATCGTCAAAAGATGCATTATAATGGCTATATTAGACCATGGTAAATGTTCAGTAATCAGGGTTCGACATTAACTTTTTTACAGCCAGACCATCGGACCAGCTCCTCTTAAAATGTACTAGCCCGAATCTGATGTCTAATAGACCATAAATGACATAGCAAATAAACAGAATTGTGTCGTGTAACTGTTTAATCAGGTTTTATCAGAAAATGATTAGTGAACACAAGAAAGTTATTTTGATGCACAGAGTAAAAAATAAAATAAAACTAATTAACAACATAAATTGTTTGTTGTAATTTCACTGTTTATCACCAGTTAAACAAATGATGTCTGTACAGCAGGTGACATTTATTAAACGTTATCAAATTCTGGCCTCCTTGACCACTGTGCTCCATGCTACCACAGCTCCAATGCCCTTTTCCATCATAATCTGTGTCAGTTTTACCATTGGATTCTTCTTTATTAACTTATTTGTCGGAAGAATATCCAATTTTGAACAAAGTCACTCTTTAAATTACATTCTCTCGTCTGCTTCGCCAAAATGTTTACATTGACGATACTGGTTTTCGATAGAAGTCGTAAAAACATGATGTAAAGTTCTACGACACTGCAGAAAATCATTAACTATTTCAGTGCTGGAACCGAATTTTGAAGGTCTTTGCAAACAGTTTGGATCCAGATGAGACGCCACAGAACGTGGCGTCTCATCTGGATCCAAACTGTTTGCTATTCTGATAGTATTCTTTGAAAAAAATTGAAGAAAATGCTAATTTTAGAAATTCAGCAGACAACATTTTAGCAGACTACAAATTTCCCAGCATGCAAATTGTTAATATTCATGAAAACTTTACCAATGGAAACAAGCCATTTCTGCGGGAAGCTCTCCTTCGCGTCTAAAAATAGCGATGAATCATGTGAATGCTCCGCGTTTATTTATATACGCTAGTTTTGTTCTGATGTAAATAATGGATACAATAATTATTTTACACGTTAAGGGAAAAAGGTTTTCGGTTAGTTATAGTTATATGAATCAGTATAGATTTTGTATGTACGACCAGTCGGACAAGCTAGCCCACAGTTTTACTAGCCCGACCACCGATCTTACTAGACAATGTCTGTCGGACGTGCCTTAGTGTCGAACCCTGGTAATACTGTTTCCTTACACATATCATAACTAAAACGAAAATGTGCGAATCTGAAACAACTTTTTTTAATTTTGTCAATTTACAAAAACGTGAAAAGATCCCTTTACAAAAACATGATTCAAAATAAATATAGATAAACGGATAGAATAAAAAAACGGATTGCACATCGTTGTCATTTAATTATTATGAGCATCGGATTACAGTTGTCATAGAGATTATTGTGTCTTTTATTTTTAAAATTTTGCTGTTTGTGAATCCTGTTAAAGCTTAAATAAAGGCATCAATCTAGTGTGAAGCACAGCTTTAGTTTTAATCGATATTTGTATTATCCTAATTGTGTGCTACCTGTCATTTAATAATAAAATAATGATTGATTATTTCATTGATTTGTGGCTAAGGCTGAATGTGGACGCCTTTTTTTTCCAGTTTAACGTCACACGCACATATTCTGAGGGCCGATTATAAATAATCGACCCTAGGGCCCAATATTTATAATGACCCTGCAACGGTGATGAGGGTATGACAAACTGTACAAATTTGTTACTATATATAGTAAGGTATATATTATATACATATTTCGTTTTCTTTGGAACAAATGACACTCGAGCGTGGTTTATTGTGGCAAGTATATTTGTTGATGCTCCACTGAGAAGGATGTAGTGGTTATTTAACAAAATATGAAATGTGAACCATTGGTTTTTACGGCAATCATTAACATGTAACGCTAAAACAATTTTCTGAAATGTATCGTATAACATAATCAGTTTATGCTATCTATGTTTCAGTGACTCAATACAATCACAGCATTTCCAAATGACCTTATATTTAGACAAACACGGCAGAGCTAAGCCGGGCATGATCTTTCATATAACATATTATACTTTCTGTTCTTAACTTTAATTATCACTGAGCTAGCTTTTCGTAAATGTATTAACATTAATTTTAAAACGCAGTTTATTATGTTTCTCGTTTGAAGTAATTTCTGTGACGAAACGCAACAATTTAAGCTACTATAAGTATTGTGTAAGTTATAATGTTACAAAAACATGCTAACATAACATATAGGATTCTTTTAAAGCACAAACCTTGTTCTGCATCCTTTATTCTCTTGGCGCGGCTTCCATATCCACTGAAAGTGTCCACATCTTGCAAAACGCAACCTGTACTTCTTCAAACTCGTGTAACCTGAACGAATCAAGAATTAATCATTATTAACATCCGATCTGCGATACTAGTACGATGCTTCAAATGTTAAAATATTAGGAACATACCCCAATCAAAT
This sequence comes from Dreissena polymorpha, assembly GCF_020536995.1. Taxonomy (NCBI): domain Eukaryota; kingdom Metazoa; phylum Mollusca; class Bivalvia; order Myida; family Dreissenidae; genus Dreissena; species Dreissena polymorpha. The sequence continues at coordinate 67,950,942 of NC_068365.1, read as the reverse complement.
AAGAAACAATCTAACTCAGAGTAATATATCTATTTAACTTCAAAGCTCGCAATAAATCGCATCACGGAACATTTCTCATTTTGCACGTGCATAAGGCTGCACATCACACTTTGTAGCAACCAATTCGAGTTGGCCCCGGTCAAATTTGTAAATTAAGAGAACATTGCTTAAGTAAGCACTGTTTGAGTGTCATAATAATAATGAATGTCAGGCTTGAGTCGTGGTGATTTTTCTTTGATGTTTGTAAATTACCAAAACATTGGTATTGTAACTAAAGGTCACAATATACTAAAAGATTTCCTACACAAATTCAATGTGAAAGCAATAACTTTAACAAAAAATAAAGTCAAACTTTTGCGCATAGACATCCCCATAACCATACCTTTTCTTAAAGAGCATTCAAAGCCGCAATGATATAAACAATAAAAAAGGGGGGTCATACGTTATGCAAGAAAGAACTCGACGCGAATCAGCGGTCACTGTTTTATGGCCATCTATTTACCGCATTCGTACCAGTTGAGAAGGGTTTCCTGCCATCTGTCAAAGTCTCATGTAGTCTCCAACCTTCAAGCAAAAGAGTGAATTTCTGTTTAACATCAATGTTTTCCCTACCACATGCACAAAGAAACATTCTAAAATAAAGCCATGGCAAGTGCCCCTACAGAGAATTGTGTCTTCTTATAAATGATGTTCATGTTTTAAGAGAGTATAGCATTGCACTCCAAAATATTTTAGTATATTTTAACCTAAAGCTGAATACAGGAAGTAGAATTAAAGCAATTCGAAAACAGGTGTAATGCTGGCTCCGGACAGTATTTCTGTTGAAAATTTGGCTATGGACATTTAACTATTACACAAAATCCAACCCTTTGACCCCCAATTTTCTCCATAGCTGTTTAGTACTTGGTAAGTTACCTATGTAAAAAACATTGTTTTCAGGCACCTTGCGTCTGACGGAAAGTGGAAGTTTATATTAGAAACAGGCTTAAAAAGGCTGGGAAACACACATAATTTTGATGATATTGTTTGAATTAATTAATACTAAATCATTTTTCCTCAACTCATTTGATTTAATGTTCTTGATTTTTCAGAAGGCACAACCTCAACCATTCTGGAAATGTGCTAGGTTTATTTTCTTATTTGCAAGGTGACCAGTTTTCAGCAATTGCTTCACTCCTGCTTGTGAACGAGATTGGCCGAGACTTAAACACTGTATATTGCCACCTTAGGGAAACATTATTTATTCCGTATTCTGCTTTCAAGGGGCTATGCCATTTAAAAGTGTACCCAAGTAACAAATTCTTTGAAAAAAAAACTGTTTTGGGTGAAAGTACGAAATAAACTTATACAACTCGCTATATATAACACACAGTTTTTTCCATTCTAAGGTAGAAATCAAATGATAATATGCGGCTTGTTTGTTTGACCCATTTTGTGTTAACATGTTTACATCGTGCTGTTATTCAATATCTACATAAGTGTGACATGGTCAATAACCAAGCATGATAGCGCAGTTTGTTAAAGTGGTGTCAACTGTCATATTTTGAATTGCAGCTTAGGCATGTTTGTGTGTGATACTAACTTTTTGTATTGTCTGATTAATTACCAACTTGTTTCTGACAAATAATCATTGTTTAACTTTATAAGTTATGTTTTATTAAAGTTAATTTATATAAAAATGTATAATTTGGAAACCCAGTTTTCCCTGCCATAGTCCCTTTAACTAACACTAATGCGTTGATTTGTTCGGAAACAATACATATTTAATACATTTTATTCCGTTTGCTTAAAGATATTTAAGATACTGCATAATTGAACGTCAGCTGATAAATGCGCGCCGATTTTAACAAAGGTTAAACAACATTCCATCTCAGATAAGTGGCAACACTGTTGAAGCGGAAGCGGTGTTCGTGATCAATATCTTAGCCATCATATTGTGTTAGTACTGTTGCTGAACCCGTCGTGGTTAGTTCATTGTTTACAATATCTACCATGTACATTGAATTTGCGATTAAATAAAGAACATTCCTGACTTATCGACACACACATGAATGGTCATAATTATAGAAGCTTTTGCATTGTATATGATAAAAAATATGCTTTATTGCAGCATAATTGTTATATCCTGGCCTTTATTTTTAGATCTTATATTAGAAACAAGTGGGTCAAACGTTCAAGGTTACTTTACTGCCCCAATTATTAGGCCGGATTTTAATTGAACAGAAGACAACGGATCATTCAGCCGGATTTAATTTGACAGCAAGATAACGGATCAAACCCGTAAAACTGAAATTACACAATACAAAAAACTTACAAAATGCATGACAAAATAATCCGTAAAATAACAGCGTTACACAGCTATTAAAAATGTAATCTTAGGCCTTTAGCATTATACAAGTATTGCATAGATGTACATAAGATTTTACTGTCCATCAGTTGAGTTATTCAAATAATTACAACCAAATAACAGCATATCACATCAATGATGCAATAACTACATTTAAATTTTAACTAATTTACTTACACAACGGTGAAACCAATTAGATTTGACTAGATATCGAGGTATGCATGGCGTTGTAGATGGCTGTAAAATGATACAAACCATTGGTAAATAAAAAAGGAACTGGATCCTATCGTGTATTACACATATGACGAGTTACATAATATTCAAGCGGAGAGTTTACATTGAACAAATGGAACGAATCGTAAGAGTACGAACGAACAAAAAATCTTATCAGCAAAATAGTAAGAAAATCGCTGAACAGTCTAATAAAAATAGTTTGTATACTAATCAAATACATAAAAATGTAGCAAAATATGCTCTTTCTATGTGTTGACCTGGACAATGAAGCTTGCAAAGGGTTTTTTTTAATTTAAGAAAAACGTGACCAAACGATTTCTTGTAAAAATTATAGCGTTGTAAAAATCGGTCAGGTTACATACAACTAATAATCAAGCTAAGGGACAACACAGTTACTCACCTGCGACCTGAATATACTGAACTGTTTTTGCATTTTAAAACTCGGTATGATGATTTGACAAACAATTTGGCGTCTAGATTTTTCCCATATTTTTATGGCGGCTTATGTTTGATAAATATATAAATAAATATGGTTTTTAAAATACTCACGTAAAACATTTCAAACTCGCCGGAGACATATTAGGGAAACATTTAATTATCTCACCAATTTGTTTACGGTGTTCAATAAATATGGCATCTGGTGTTAACAAACTTTTAATAATTTGAACTATTCAATTAGTGTTTACCCCATAAAACCCAGTTTATAAATTTGGTCGATATATTTATTTCGACATTTGTCATCTGCGCAATAAATGTGACCCCTAAAATGTTCACAATGTTTCCCTATAGCAATTTAAGAAAAACTGCCCCACCTCCTGGCAGCCACGGTTTTCAACGGACCAGAACACGTTTTGAAATCGGCCCTGATATCATTGTGACGATTGTTATGGGATATTATCTCTTTTAAATTGAGTTATAAATGTAACATCTAGAGCGGTCAGAAGGTTTCACTATTTGATAAAAATTGCCCCGCCAACTTTTCAACGGACCTGAACAATTTTAGAACTTGATCGGTATATAATTTGGACAAATGTTCTGACAAAAAAAATGTGGCATGCAAAGTGTTCACGAGGGGTTTCTTTCAGTTTAACAAATGACATAGTTTTTGTACTTACGCAATTAATTTTCTTACTCGTTCGCTGTATTACTAGAAGACATGTTTGATCGATTTCATTAAGATTGTGAAAAAGTGTTGCCTCTAGTGTGACATAAATATAAATTATGGCGACGCACGGACAAATGAAAAAATACTATCACAAAAAGTCTTAACGTTGTGCTCAGGTAAGCTAAAGACAAGTAACTAATAGACCAGTTGATTGGTATTGCTATTTTTAGCCATCATTCATGCTCACTGGTTGGAAAAAACACTGGTAAGAGTAACTTAAAATATTTGCATACAGGACAAGTGGTTTTAGTCAATAAATCGATAAGATGTCCACAAAAAATCACTAAGACACCTTAATTTTAATGTATGATGTAAAAAGGTAATGCAACAATTGATGAGCACTTATTTAGGACAAACTATTTGGGATGCGTAGCAATGCCGTTGTAGATGTAGTTGTTTATTAAATGTAAACTTTTGGTTTACTTTTGGTTTCGTTTTTTAATTCTAAAAATGGTGCAGTGCCTTATAGATTTTTATATTGTTATTGATGATGACATAGCGGGAAATACATTTAAGATGTCAAAATGATACAATTTATTTTAAAAAGTAACGCTCAATTATGTGACTAAAAAGTAAAGTCTTCGCATAGATTTAAAATAAAAGTAGCATTTTCAATTGCATAAAATACATAATTTACCAATGATGCGTTAGGTATCGAGTTGATTCTACACGTTATGACGTTATGACATCATTAAACACGCCACCAGTTATAAGCCCGGATTTCGGGCTGATAAAAAACCTTGAAAAACAAACGCAACAATTGATGAGAAGAAGATACATATCAATTTGAATGCCAAAAACAGAGTAGTATTTACATGATAAGTAATGATTGACATGATAAGTTATCAATCAGTTTGAATCCAAAATATGAGTAGAATTTACATGATAAGTAATGATTGACATGATAAGTAATGATTGACATGATAAGTAATGATTGACATGATCATTTATCAATCAGTTTGAATCCAAAATCTGAGTAGAATTCACATGATAAGTAATGAAGGACATGATAAGTAATGATTGACATGATAAGTAATGATTGAAATGATAAGTAATGATTGACATGATAAGCAATGATTGACATGATAAGGAATGATTGACATGATGCGTTATGATTGACATGCTCAGTAATGATTGACATGATAAGTAATGGTTGACATGATGAGTAATGATTGACATGATAAGTAATGATTGATATAGTGAGTAATACTTGACATAATACGTAATTATTGACATGATACGTAATAATTGACATGATAAGTAATGATTGATATAATAAGTAATGATTGACACGACAAGTAATGATTGACATGCTAAGTTATTTAACAGTCTAAATGCAAAAAGGCATATTGAATTATTGCAAATCAAATCAAAACAGTATGTGTATGTAGAAATTGTAGGCAAATCATAAGTAATGTATATTATTATAAATAGAAATCCTCATAACTGCCACAACACCCATTATTTCATTACCAATTATTTGAATGTTTTATTAATTGTTGAGAAGTCTCAAATGTTATCGCACTGTTCATATGTTCGAATGCAACACAACGAATACAATTTACAATTATAGCTTGAACACGGTCGAATACTTCAAATGTAACTGCACATATTACAAATGATATTTTAGCAAAAGATCAAACAATCCTTAATAAACATGTTTTATAAAAACCAGAAGTAATACAAATAATAACTCACTTCTTCGTTCGAATTTATGTGTTGTGACCATCCGTTGAAATCGAAAGTAAGTTGATATGAATTGAACAATGATTTCCAATGACGCATTTAAAATCGAAAGTAAGTCGATATTGAACTTGCGGGGATTTCCATTGACACATAATTGTTTGGGTTGTTCCGACTTATTCATCGATTCTTTATTTTTCGTGTAATTATTCAGATTAAAATGACGAGTAGTTCTTGTCCTGTTAAATAACTCGTGTTTGTTTATACAAATTAATGTTGACAACATTTTAAGTCTCGTGTGAAATCGAAAGTAGGTTGATATGAATTTCACGGGGATTTCCGCTTGTTAGGGAATTCTGTACACAACGGCTCATTTATCACTTAGTGACGTCACGGTATGTCTACAATAGTTGTTTGACGCATTGCGATTCGCACACGATATAAATAAACAAGAAAAGCGCATACATTATGATTAAAGAAGCAAAATCAGACACTGTATACGAGTTCAATAAATTGGTTTTAATTTGATATTTTTATATTGACAAGTTGTCAGACAGTTGTAAATTATAGTAATTATTAAACAGTAAAATCGTGTAGTATCGATCTTGTGTTAAATTATTAAAACGGGTGAAAATTTTAAACGGCAACAACGAACGACGAGTTTAATGCTTTGTGCGTTTAGTATATGCGTAAACCGTATACCTCTACAGTGTCACATGGTAAAAACAGGCGTCAACATTTCAAATACTGGTAACACAATTGTACCTTTCAAGACACACCCCCTACCCGCCAGCCCGACACCATACACCCACCGATACGTCAGTTCGAAGCCGAGACAGTTCACCGACCCTGCACAATGTATAAATAAAAATTGGCAAAATCTTCGAACACTGATTTTTTTTAACATACGGTTTCAATTGAAAACAGTGTACATAGCAATAAATGTAAGCTAATAATGTTTTATATTTCTTACGGCGGGGAGCAATGTCAATTTGTCACGCATTTTATTATATGTGATAATGCTGTTTAAAGTATTTTATATATTGTATTTAACAGTTTAAAATCATGTATTATCACATGCCATACCCTGTTTCCCATGTAATATAACAATTACGAATATTTGTATCGTACACATGTGTAATATACTTTTTAAGCGTTTTCATTGGCTAGTTTTCGTTCGATTGACCATTTCGTTGTTTTGCTGAAATGACGTTGCAACGTCAAATGACGTCACGAAATGTAAACAACATTCGGGATTTATCCGTATGTTGTCGTATATATTTATTTAATTTGCTTATTCAAAAGCATGTGATAAAACGATCTGACACGCGTTGTCATTTCATACCATATTTTATTAAACTCGTCCAGGAAATTTGTTAGTAAGCTCGCAAAAGGCTCGCTTATTCACAAAATTCCTGAACTCGTTTAATAAAATATTGTATGATATGACAACTCGTGCAAGATTCTGTATTTATACAAAATGATCATATCGCAGAATGATCACTTACTAAAGTTAAAAACAAAACAAGCCAACAATAAATATAATCGGCATCCGGGCACACAAGTAATGTGAAATACGCTTACCACCCTAATTGTATAAGGAAGACAAAACCCACCCTGACTGTAAATTCTTATTTACAAATCGCATACAGTTGTTACTTGTGAGCCCATACAAAAGCACGCCAAACTATTATGTAACACGAAATGTAAAACCCCACCCACACAAAAAACTTATATACAGAGGCTGACAATATATGCCCTTCCGTCAATATCATGTCGGTGAATGAAAACCTGAATTAGCGTTGCAGTCCAAAATAAAACGTTTTGTACGGTATTGTTTTGTTTTACGATTTATATTTATTCCCGCATTCCATTGTCTCCTCATAGGCACAACAAACAGTCATGAAACCAGGTATAAAATTCTACCATATACGCAGTAGGAACTAGCCATACACAAACGTGATTAAGAATTCTTCGTTCTTAATACCATACGTTGTTCGGTATGATTATATCACGGCAAATATATCATAACGGCAAACAGATTAAATGAAGGGAGCTTACTGTGGATTATAACCCCGACATACCAACGGTTGTGAGTATGACGTCAATTTGATATTCCGCGCACTGTTTATGAATGACGACAACGTTATTTGATTTTCATTGTTGTGGTGACGTCATGTTTTCGCGGTAAAGTGGAGGACGTTCGGTTTCATTCTCAGTTATAACTTTTAAATCGCGGATAAATTATTAATGAAATCGTGTAAGAATCGAAATAATCGATGTGTAAGCGTTGGTTGTCGTTGCTTGTTTTTAAACGCCCTCGTGTTTGTTTGCGCAATGTTCTTCCCTGAATAATTGATATATCGCGAAAAAGTATATCGTTACACACCAATATACCTTATTGGAGATATAAAAGATTTAAAATAAAATTCATTTAAAATATCTTCGTTTTATCTTGGCTAATATATTCATCTCCAACATAAAGCATATATTCAACTTTTACTTTGTATCATTGCAGCTAAATCAATTTTAACCGGTGATCCTGGTTAGGACTCTTAAACTAGGGTCAAATGGAACGGTTATCGCACTTAACTGACACTACATCGCAAAATATATGTCCGAGTTTGGTCAGACCTAACTGAATATGTAATTTTAGATCCTGCAATTCCATGGTTGGAAATTAAATGTTTGTTCTGAAAATACACATCGCCCGAGGCGGTCTTCTCTTATTCCAAAAATTGAAATTATATTAAAACATAACTTTGTGTAACCTTTTGTTTGGAAATCTGATGCATACATGTTAATATATTTAATATATTACAGGCGAAAGCACAAGGGTGTACACATGTTTCTGTATTTTTTAATGTTATTGTTGTTCTTTTTTTTTTGTTCGTTGAAACTCCGTACGAAGAATATGTACGTGATTTTGTTTTCGATTACATGCCCCAATCTTAAGAATTCAGAAACAATCAAATAACAGTCAATAAACTATGACCTAGTGACTACGGAATTCAGGCGCGAACCAACAACATCACATTAATGCACGGATGCTGATGCTTGTTCTGTGTTTCTGTAATAAATTACCTGCATAATACGGACAGCAACATGAAACAAATTATATGCTTTAAACGATTAAAGAATGCCTCGCTCATAGAACAAAAGCAACAGCAAATAAACGAAAATGGGGAGAAAATGAAAATTATACAGAACAAAATTCACAAGAAAAAAAAATTTAAATATATATTTATTTATTTTTTGCCGAAGCTTTCGACCTCACGGTCTTCATCAGCGGCCTTTTTTTTATTTTCAGATGTTTTATATGAACGGAATTGACGTCGTGCATTTCCGGCGTTAACGTTGTTTACGCGCCCTTTTATTAACGTTTATTCTTGCACGTTGATGCCATATGGTCGGTATGTCCATAGTTTTGACTTCCACAATTGCTCCATGGTTTTGCGGTACTCGTCCGACCTGCTGAGTTTTTTGAGTCCCATTATTTGGCAATCATCCATGGAATGTCAGTCTGTGTAGAAATGTTCAACTACCGAGTCACTGTGCTGTGTGCGAATCTGTCGCACGACGTCATTTCCGTTCATAATAAAACATCTGAAAATAAAAAATGGCCGCTGATGAAGACCGTGAAGTTGAAATCTTCGGCAAAAATAAATACAGCGTTTTTGTTTAAATAATACAAGGCTAATAGAGACTTTGTTATATAACATTTTCATGATGACAACTCAAATAACGGATAACGTTGCTTTTGCGCGACTGAAGAAACTGACTGAGAAGATATGCCGGTATGAGAGTCATAGAAAGTTTTTAAAGAATGCGTCAATGGTGAGATAGTTCCAAAGGGATTTACATTGAAGTGAAAGATGGATCTTCACAAATGAAGAGGAAAATGGTCGCGTTGCTAAAGTCCTGCATAAAACATCACTCCACTTAATGTCGGAGGGTATTGCTGTTTGTGACCGGGTTTTGCGTGAGGTTATCAACTCTTGAAAAAGGAATATTCAAATAAGATGTCTTCCTCAATTACTAATCATAAATTCGAAAAGCTACAGAAAGAACTGGAACAATTTTCACTTGAAACACAAATTGAACTTTTAAGATCAAAGATAAAGAAATTGTGCGTCCTTAAAAAAGACAACACATATTCTCAAAACAGTTTAATACTTGAAGATAAGAATGTCGCTACTGACAAACCGGAAGTGCAGTGTAACCACACCGGAAAAGGTTTAATGATTGCAGAAAGCGTCCATGTCGGTGCAGGGGAGCCGGAAGTGGGATCTATTGATTCAGAAAGACTTTCCATGCCTACAAAAAACATGCATGTGTTGTTAAACAAGCCGGAAGTGCAACGCCGCTATACAGAAAACGGTTCAACGTCTAAAAATTGTGTTATCGTCATTGAGGGACCGTCGGTCCAACGGGATGTAGTGACTAACCTGTCTAAAAAGCAACTACCCGCCTCACAAATAAGAGTTCTATCTAAGGGATTGAAATTTGTTCCAACAAGAAGAGTTGTTGACAAAAGCAAGTTGTTGACGGACCTCACTGCATGGGAACGTCGCATGCGTCTCAGGGAATATTTCTACTCGGAAGAGAAAGACGGACATCCTAATCAAGAGAAACTGTACAGGAAGAAGACGCCGTCCAAAAGCAGGCCGCGATAAATGGTTGGATGCGTATATCAAGGCTGTAAAGGATGACATCATCAAGGGTCTCAAAAGAAAGTTTAAGCTCAGTATGTGTAAATCTGAAGAATACGCTCTGAAAGAACTTCTTAACGACGATGAAATTGTCATTCGGCCTGCTGATAAAGGTTCTAGTATAGTCGTAATGGATAGCACAGATTACATAAAAAAATTAAAAGGTGAAATTTCCGATAGCGACACATATGCCGAAGTTACCGACGACAAAACAAAATCAGTGCAAAATAAGGTAAAAAAGATGGTAGACAACCTGTTCAAAAGATGTTCCATAGACAGTGATCTCCGACAATACATGACAGGGAACGATGGCACTCCCGGTAAGCTTCAAGGGAACCCGAAGTTACATAAGCCAGAAATGCCGTAACGCACCATTGTGAATGGAAGAAGCCACCCGACAGAAAAAATGGCGGAAATTGTTGAGGACCAGTTGCGAAGCCATGTGACGTCACTTCCGTCGTTTGAAAGAGACACTATGGACTTCTTAAACAAAATACAAAAATTAAAACAACCTATTCCGGAAGTAACGCTAATATTCTGTTTAGATGTGAAGGCCTTGTATCCAAGTGTCCCGAGAGATGAGGCCCGTGCTGCTGCTATAGAGGCTTTAAACAGGCGAACGGACCCGGAAATTCCTACAGAGGACGTCATCGTGATGATGTACACTGTGTTGGAGAACAACACCTTCTCATTCAACGACGAACACTTTATACAGACTGAAGGGACGGCAATTGGCTCACGCCTCGGGCTGAACTATGCATCAACCTACATGGGTGTTTGGGAAAAGGAACTGTTCCGGCGGTCAGAAAAGCAACCACTCGCATACTTCCGGTTTGTGGATTATGTGTGGGGCTTATGGACGCATGGTTTCGAGGCACTTAAAACTTTCCAGACAAAAGGAAATGAAATCAACCCTCGCATTAAACTCGAGCTCCGCTATTCTTCAGAAAAACTAGAGTTCCTGGACACGGTGACATCAATACGGAACGCCTTCAAACCGACCTATATACTAAGCCTACCGATAAACACCTGTACCTACACAGGGATTCTTCGCACCCGGAGTCTACAAAAAAGCAATACCATATTGTCTGGGTGTGCGTGCGAAAAGAATCTGTTCAGAGGATGTTGCCTACCGGAAGCACAGGCAGGCGGTGAAAACAAAGCTCGTGAACCGTGGACATGACGGGGCGTTTGTGGAGACCGAATTGATAAAGGTCAACAATAAAAAGAGAGAGGACCTTTTACGCGAAAAGACAAACTGGGAGCATAATACAAGGATTCCGCCCGTGATAACGTTTTCGCGCGCACTACCCAACATCGGCCGTATCATCCGTAGACACCTACACATGCTGCACACGTCTGATAGAATGAAGGAAGTGTTCTCTGAGCCCACATTAGTAGCCTTCAGAAGGGATTGCAACCTGCAAGACATCCTAGTGCACAAAAAACACAATAGGATGTTCTTCCGAAAGCCCAATATGAGCGGGCCCTGTGGGGCGCAGAGATGCGCCATTTGCCCGTACATGATGAAGGCGGAATATTTCACAGATCCCAGCGGCAGGAAGTACAGCGTCAGAAACTATGTTGATTGCAATTCATCTAATGTTGTGAACGCGGTCAACTGTCGTCGCTGTCGCAGGTTCGTGTATGTGGGAGAAACCGGTGGAACTATGTACCAGCGACATCTATTGAATCGGTCGCGTATTCGCACACAGCACAGTAACTCGTCATTCAAAATTATTGTACAACACTATCTCCGAATGTCGAACTGAATGTCGAGCTGGAATGCCGAGCCAGCTCGTCATTCAAACATTATTGTACAACACTATCTCCGAATGTCGAACTGAATGTCGAGCTGGAATGCCGAGCCAGCTCGACATTCGAAAATAAGCATACAACACTATTTGCGAATGCCGAACTGAATGTCGAGCTGGAATGCCGAGCCAGCTCGTCATTAAAAAATTATTGTACAACACTATATCCGAATGTCAAACTGAATGTCGAGCTGGAATGCCGAGCCAGCTCGTCATTCAAAAAAATTGCACAACACTATATGCGAATGCCGAATTGAATGTCGAGCTGGAATGCCGAGCCAGCTCGTCATTCAAAAATTATTGTACAACACTATATGCGAATGTCGAACTGAATGTCGAGCTGGAATGCCGAGCCAGCTCGACATTCGGAAATAAGCATACAACACTATATCCGAATGTCGAACTGAATGTCGAGCTGGAATGCCGAGCCAGCTCGTCATTCAAAAATTATTGTACATAACTTTCTCCGAATGTCGAACTGAATGTCGAGCTGGAATGCCGAGCCAGCTCGTCATTCAAAAATTATTGTACAACACTATATGCGAATGCCGAACTGAATGTCGAGCTGGAATGCAAAGCCAGCTCGACATTCGAAAATAAGCATACAACACTATATCCGAATGTCGAACTGAATGTCGAGCTGGAATGCCGAGCCAGCTCGTCATTCAAAATTATTGTACAACACTATCTCCGAATGTCGAACTGAATGTCGAGCTGGAATGCCGAGCCAGCTCGTCATTCAAAAATTATTGTACAACATTATCTCCGAATGTCGAACTGAATGTCGAGCTGGAATGCCGAGCCAGCTCGACATTCAAAAATAAGCATACAACACTATATGCGAATGCCGAACTGAATGTCGAGCTGGAATGCCGAGCCAGCTCGACATTCGAAAATAAGCATACAACACTATATGCGAATGCCGAACTGAATGTCGAGCTGGAATGCCGAGCCAGCTCGACATTAAAAAAACATTGTACAACACTATCTCCGAATGTCGAACTGAATGTCGAGCTGGAATGCCGAGCCAGCTCGTCATTCAAAAATTATTGTACAACACTATATGCGAATGCCGAACTGAATGTCGAGCTGGAATGCCGAGCCAGCTCGTCATTCAAAAATTATTGTACAACACTATCTCCGAATGCCGAACTGAATGTCAAGCTGGAATGCCGAGCCAGCTCGACATTAAAAAAAAATTGTACAACACTATATCCGAATGTCGAACTGAATGTCGAGCTGGAATGCCGAGCCAGCTCGACATTCGAAAATATGCATACAACACTATTTGCGAATGCCGAACTGAATGTCGAGCTGGAATGCCGAGCCAGCTCGACATTCGAAAATAAGCATACAACACTGTATGCGAATGCCGAAATGAATGTCGAGCTGGAATGCCGAGCCAGCTCGTCATTCGAAAATAAGCATACAACACTATATGCGAATGCCGAACTGAATGTCGAGCTGGAATGCCGAGCCAGCTCGTCATTCAAAAATTATTGTACAACACTATCTCCGAATGCCGAACTGAATGTCAAGCTGGAATGCCGAGCCAGCTCGACATTAAAAAAAAATTGTACAACACTATATCCGAATGTCGAACTGAATGTCGAGCTGGAATGCCGAGCCAGCTCGACATTCGAAAATAAGCATACAACACTGTATGCGAATGCCGAACTGAATGTCGAGCTGGAATGCCGAGCCAGCTCGACATTCGAAAATAAGCATACAACACTGTATGCGAATGCCGAAATGAATGTCGAGCTGGAATGCCGAGCCAGCTCGACATTCGAAAATAAGCATACAACACTATATGCGAATGCCGAACTGAATGTCGAGCTGGAATGCCGAGCCAACTCGACATTCAAAAATAAGCATACAACACTGTATGCGAATGCCGAACTGAATGTCGAGCTGGAATGCCGAGCCAGCTCGACATTCGAAAATAAGCATACAACACTATATGCGAATGCCGAACTGAATGTCGAGCTTGAATGCCGAGCCAGCTCGTCATTCAAAAATTAGTGTACAACACTATATCCGAATGTCGAACTGAATGTCGAGCTGGAATGCCGAGCTAGCTCGATATTCAAAAAAAATGTACAACACTATATCCGAATGTCGAACTGAATGTCGAGCTGGAATGCCGAGCCAGCTTGTCATTCAACAATTATTGTACATATCTTTCTCCGAATGTCGAACTGAATGTCGAGCTGGAATGCCGAGCCAGCTCGTCATTCAAAAATAAGCATACAACACTATATGCGAATGCTGAACTGAATGTCGAGCTGGAATGCCGAGCCAGCTCGACATTCGAAAATAAGCATACAACACTTAATGCGAATGCCGAACTGAATGTCGAGCTGGAATGCCGAGCCAGCTCGTCATTCAAAAATTATTGTACAGCACTATATCCGAATGTCGAACTGAATGTCGAGCTGGAATGTCGAGCCAGCTCGACATTTAAAAAAATGTACAACACTATATACGAATGTCGAACTGAATGTCGAGCTGGAATGCCGAGCCAGCTCGACATTCTAAAATAAGCATACAACACTATATGCGAATGCCGAACTGAATGTCGAGCTGGAATGCCGAGCCAGCTCGACATTCGAAAATAAGCATACAACACTATTTGCGAATGCCGAACTGAATGTCGAGCTGGAATGCCGAGCCAGCTCGACATTAAAAAAAATTGTACAATACTATATCCGAATGTCGAACTGAATGTCGAGCTGGAATGCCGAGCCAGCTCGACATTCAAAAATAAGCATACAACACTATATGCGATTGCCGAACTGAATGTCGAGCTGGAATGCCGAGGCAGCTCGACATTCGAAAATTATTGTATAACACTATATCCGAATGTCGAACTGAATGTCGAGCTGGAATGCCGAGCCAGCTCGTCATTCAAAAATTATTGTACAACACTATATGCGAATGTCGAACTGAATGTCGAGCTGGAATGCCGAACCAGCTCGATATTCAAAAAAAAAGTACAACACTATATCCAAATGTCGAACTGAATGTCGAGCTGGAATGCCGAGCCAGCTCGACATTCGAAAATAAGCATACAACACTGTATGCGAATGCCGAACTGAATGTCGAGCTGGAATGCCGAGCCAGCTCGACATTCGAAAATAAGCATACAACACTATATGCGAATGCCGAACTGAATGTCGAGCTGGAATGCCGAGCCAGCTCGACATTCGAAAATAAGCATACAACACTATATGCGATTGCCGAACTGAATGTCGAGCTGGAATGCCGAGGCAGCTCGACATTCGAAAATTATTGTATAACACTATATCCGAATGTCGAACTGAATGTCGAGCTGGAATGCCGAGCCAGCTCGTCATTCAAAAATTATTGTACAACACTATATGCGAATGTCGAACTGAATGTCGAGCTGGAATGCCGAACCAGCTCGACATTAAAATAAAAGTACAACACTATATCCAAATGTCGAACTGAATGTCGAGCTGGAATGCCGAGCCAGCTCGACATTCGAAAATAAGCATACAACACTGTATGCGAATGCCGAACTGAATGTCGAGCTGGAATGCCGAGCCAGCTCGACATTCGAAAATAAGCATACAACACTATATGCGAATGCCGAACTGAATGTCGAGCTGGAATGCCGAGCCAGCTCGACATTCAAAAATAAGCATACAACACTGTATGCGAATGCCGAACTGAATGTCGAGCTGGAATGCCGAGCCAGCTCGACATTCGAAAATAAGCATACAACACTATATGCGAATGCCGAACTGAATGTCGAGCTTGAATGCCGAGCCAGCTCGTCATTCAAAAATTAGTGTACAACACTATATCCGAATGTCGAACTGAATGTCGAGCTGGAATGCCGAGCTAGCTCGACATTCAAAAAAAATGTACAACACTATATCCGAATGTCGAACTGAATGTCGAGCTGGAATGCCGAGCCAGCTTGTCATTCAAAAATTATTGTACATATCTTTCTCCGAATGTCGAACTGAATGTCGAGCTGGAATGCCGAGCCAGCTCGTCATTCAAAAATTATTGTACAACACTATCTCCGAATGTCGAACTGAATGTCGAGCTGGAATGCCGAGCCAGCTCGACATTCGAAAATATGCATACAACACTGTTTGCGAATGCCGAACTGAATGTCGAGCTGGAATGCCGAGCCAGCTCGACATTCGAAAATAAGCATACAACACTGTATGCGAATGCCGAAATGAATGTCGAGCTGGAATGCCGAGCCAGCTCGACATTCGAAAATAAGCATACAACACTATATGCGAATGCCGAACTGAATGTCGAGCTGGAATGCCGAGCCAGCTCGACATTCGAAAATAAGCATACAACACTATATGCGAATGCTGAACTGAATGTTGAGCTGGAATGCCGAGCCAGCTCGACATTCGAAAATAAGCATACAACACTTAATGCGAATGCCGAACTGAATGTCGAGCTGGAATGCCGAGCCAGCTCGTCATTCAAAAATTATTGTACAGCACTATATCCGAATGTCGAACTGAATGTCGAGCTGGAATGTCGAGCCAGCTCGACATTTAAAAAAATGTACAACACTATATACGAATGTCGAACTGAATGTCGAGCTGGAATGCCGAGCCAGCTCGACATTCGAAAATAAGCATACAACACTATATGCGAATGCCGAACTGAATGTCGAGCTGGAATGCCGAGCCAGCTCGACATTCGAAAATAAGCATACAACACTATTTGCGAATGCCGAACTGAATGTCGAGCTGGAATGCCGAGCCAGCTCGACATTAAAAAAATTTGTACAATACTATATCCGAATGTCGAACTGAATGTCGAGCTGGAATGCCGAGCCAGCTCGACATTAAAAAAAAATTGTACAACACTGTATGCGAATGCCGAACTGAATGTCGAGCTGGAATGCCGAGCCAGCTCGACATTCGAAAATAAGCATACAACACTATATCCGAATGTCGAACTGAATGTCGAGCTGGAATGCCGAGCCAGCTCGACATTCGAAAATAAGCATACAACACTGTATGCGAATGCCGAACTGAATGTCGAGCTGGAATGCCGAGCCAGCTCGACATTCAAAAATAAGCATACAACACTGTATGCGAATGCCGAACTGAATGTCGAGCTGGAATGCCGAGCCAGCTCGACATTCGAAAATAAGCATACAACACTATATGCGAATGCCGAACTGAATGTCGAGCTGGAATGCCGAGCCAGCTCGACATTCGAAAATAAGCATACAACACTATATGCGAATGCCGAACTGAATGTCGAGCTGGAATGCCGAGGCAGCTCGACATTCGAAAATTATTGTATAACACTATATCCGAATGTCGAACTGTATGTCGAGCTGGAATGCCGAGCCAGCTCGTCATTCAAAAATTATTGTACAACACTGTATGCGAATGTCGAACTGAATGTCGAGCTGGAATGCCGAACCAGCTCGACATTCAAAAAAAAAGTACAACACTATATCCGAATGTCGAACTGAATGTCGAGCTGGAATGCCGAGCCAGCTCGACATTCGAAAATAAGCATACAACACTGTATGCGAATGCCGAACTGAATGTCGAGCTGGAATGCCGAGCCAGCTCGACATTCGAAAATAAGCATACAACACTATATGCGAATGCCGAACTGAATGTCGAGCTGGAATGCCGAGCCAGCTCGACATTCGGTTATTTGAATGTTGAACTAATGTCGAACGTCGAACGGCGAGCCAACTTCACGCACCTGATTATATTAAGGTTAAATACCTACAAGAAAGTCATATATGGTTTTCAGATAGTATTATCTAGTGAACATGAAAATAAACCGCAACATTTAACGTGTATTTTTGTTATTTCAACACAGTTGCAGATTTTACCGTTTTGTTATAATAGTAAACGTTCAAATGTTTTATACTTATGAAACGTAGAATAATAGAATACCTTACTAGCATTAAATTAACTGCGTAAATCTTACCTAAAGTTTCCTTGCAAACACAACGTACAGTCTTCTTCAGATAGCTACATTGGAGTTGATTAAACAATAAGAAGAACACATAAACGTCTGGATATAAAGCAGCGATTCACGTATCTCTACAGTATTAACAACACATTTAAATTCATACTTCAAATATAATAACCAGTGCTTTAACTTTAGCATTCAATTCAAAATATACCAATACACAATTTTCTGAACTTAAACTAAATGGTCTGATGATTTCTATTGATATTTTGGTATTTGTATACGCACACATTAACATGAAAGGATTGTAAAGAAAAGGTGTCAAATTTCAACGCCCTAAATATAGCTCTGTTTTAGCGCAAAACAAACGTAATCGGATATCGGTAGACTATCGATTAGAAATCATTTCTATTTGGTTAATCTTAAGAGAAGAGCTATACATTACTAATTATTGATATTATCAGTCCCCGACTCTTCGTTCACATGCTTTTCATATTAACTTAAAAATGTACCTTTTTAATAAATGTTCTGATTTCATAACATATTGATTGCATGTCATACTTTTGCTCACAAGGGTTGCAGATTAACGTTTGTTTTATTTAAGACCGAAGTGTTTTTAATTCTTCATTTTAATGAAACGTTTGCAAATTCAAATTATTACCGAGCCGCATCTTTTGAGATTATTGAGTCGCGTTCTGGGAAAACTGGGCTTAATTCATGTGCGCAAAGTGGCATCGCAGGTTAGCCTGTGAAGTCTGCACATGTTTATAGGAAACGACAATTTCCATCAAGAGTGGATCTTTGTTAGAGACATCCCTTATACAAAAATGCATAAAAGCGTTAAGTGTCGTCCCTCTGCGGTGTGCGAAGGCTCATAGGCGACGACACTGTACACACATGCATTAAGCCCCGTTTTCTACGGCGCAGCTCGTGTGATAAAGATGTGTCTCGTTTTTTTAAAGAATTTCATTCCAGTGAACAATTTAAACCCTTCAGTTTTTAGTACTTATAAATGATGAACATAACGTTGTTGTTGTGTTTTAAACGGTTGTTTTGTGGACCTCTTCTATCAAAACAAATAACATTATATATTTCTATACGGAAGGCGTGCACAAGCATTTGGTTCACAACTAATATTGCAAAGAAGCCAGAAATTGTAAATCATAAAACCTCCAAAGTTGTAGGTTTTTTTCAAAATTTGAAGATTTTAATATAGAGAACAATATGGAAGTTTTCGTTTAGAAAAAATCACGATTTGTGTATAAATAGCTGTACTCTGAACCGAAGCCGAATATGTATGTCACTTCGTTGGAAGGAGGGCGTGGTCAAGAATTCGTGGCCATGTGGTTCGTCGTAAGGGTTGAAGTAAGAAACAAGTCAATATGTGTATATATATATATATATATATATATATATATATATATATATATATATATATATATATATATATATATATATATATATATATATATATATATATATATATATATATAGTTATATATATATATATATATATATATATATATATATATATATATATATATATATATATAGTTTCAGATTGGGTAAAATGGTGGGTCAAACGTCCATTTTACGGCCGTATTGTTGGGTCTTTAGTCGATTGTCGGGTCCCAAAGTCGATTATCGGGCACTTGGACCCGACAGTTGAAGACCCACTTAAAAAAAGGCTGCTTAACATACTCATGACTATTTTTAAATTCAAATTTGCATATGTAATTTTACTCGAATTGTCGGGCCTATATCTCCCATTAGCAAACATTAGGTCAAACTCCACACAGCAGTTACATCCCTTGGGCATTCGCCAATCATTAATGTCTTTTTCTAGAATAAGGGAGGCCACTGCGTATGAGATTGACCAACCTCGGCGCAGTGATTTACCGGGAACCAGCATAGCAACGAACGACAACTCTGTAATAAAAATTGCCAATTTTCGCGGTTAAACTTAAAAAGGTAAGTGGCGATAATATTTATTAGGTTTATTTATATCTTTGGTTATTAAAATTATTCTGCAAATGACTGAATTTAAACTGAAACTGCAACCAATAATTAGGACACAGTTTCTGAAACGTTTGCTGACAATGAAAACATATTTCAAACATGTAAAGCCGTGGCACGAATTTAGGTGACAACCTTGTTACCGCAAACAAACAAATGTAACCTATAATCTGCATTTAATGCAGATATAGTGACATTCATGAAAGCAAGCATGATTGTAGCATCAGATCATTTCCATGCGATACAAGTTCAATATATGTTTTAGGCTGACTGCAATGGTTAGACTGGGGAAATAAATTATAAAAGAACAGAATCTTTAACCACACAAGACAGTTGGACTAGCCTTAGTGGTACAGTCATGTTACTATTACCGGATCAGTAGCGTAATAAAGTTGTTCTGGGGAAAAGCAATAAATGGTTTAAGACTTCTTTTACATCAGTTTGATAAGGTTTCCAGACAAACGCTCCCACAAACAATCGCTCCTACGCTAAATTAGTTCTGGCTTCAATAACTTTAAAATTCGCTTTCTATGAATTTTGAATGGCGCAACATTAAAGTTATGGACCAACCCCAGTAGGAAAGTCAACCAGGAATATACGAAAAGTTGACAGTTAACAAAGACCGCTCCAAAACAGCTTGTAAAAGCAGTTATTGGCCCAAATCAGCTACTTTATGTCTTTATTGGAAAGATTGACATTTTTCACATTTAACTGATATGTTTTTTTACAAAATACTATCTTAAACATTTAACATTTATCTTTTCTGCTCTAACATATAGACCAGTTGACGAGTGAAGTCACGCGCACCTGCAAATATTACACTCCGCCCACTGGTTGGCAAAAAGAGGTGAAATTCATATAAGCGCTTATAGAGAAAGTTGAAATAATAATCGTTTTTATTGATAATCATGCACTATATCAAATATAATTTTACTAACTATGTCTGAATTAAACATAAGCGTGCAAGGAAATGCATTTTTGGAACGATTATATTGTTGTTATTATTTGTTTTTACTATAAACGAAATCTGGAGTGGAACACAATATACGAGCACGGTATGCAGTTACCATAAAAATCTCTACTTGGCACATCTTCGCGACCATTTTTTAGATAAAAAATTCTCTGATATTGAAATTTTTTCAGAATAAAACAAATTTAATGAACGAACAAAAATAAGGATGTAAACAAACAGCAAATAGATCGACTTTATGTACGCAACATATA
Source organism: Dreissena polymorpha (assembly GCF_020536995.1). Taxonomy (NCBI): domain Eukaryota; kingdom Metazoa; phylum Mollusca; class Bivalvia; order Myida; family Dreissenidae; genus Dreissena; species Dreissena polymorpha. Next base: position 67,929,795 of record NC_068365.1, on the reverse strand, counting down.
GTAACTGATTTGAACATGCCTGTAAAAACTTGCCTTGTTACACATTAAATAAATTCTCTTGATAAATGTAATTGTTTTTATTTAATTATTCACACCAATTTTGACACTCTTTGTTTCAGCGTTTTTAACCCGGTGTTTTATTGCACTTTTGTTCATCATAAAGCGATTATCTCGTTATGATCGGATACTGTCCAAACAATTACAAAGAACACATGGTGTGATAAATCCAGGGACCTATTCTTGGCCACTGCATAAACCACATGTGGCATACAAGTGTCTGGTCATTAAACATCATTTATGATACCTCCATGTCATCTCTTAGCATATTGAGCGATCATCTAAGCAAAATTGTAAAGCCAAAATACGAAACAGTTGCTTTAATAAAATATTTGAACATATTAAAAAATGAAGATATTTGTCCGAAATGGATTAACAGGAATTAGTGTATGTATATATTAGCCTGTTTAATCATAATAATAGAGTGTTAATAACTATAAATTAAAAATATTGTGCAATTTCATTGCTACACAATTAACGTATTTAACGAGTACCGGCAAATGTAAACTCGGCTATTCATGTTTAGAGTGTACGTTTCTGTAGTGTATGAAATGACATGAAAACAAGCAAACAACAAAAGGGTAAAAAATACTTGCGTAAAATAAATTAATATATAGATATATTTATCATAAAATGCTAGATTGTTATCACTCCTTACCACCAGTAAAGAGAGTGCATGCAAAGACAGTTTAATTTGCTTAATATGCAGTTCTTGTTTTTCATATGTATGATGGAAACGAAACGGTAATTCATTCCATGTAAAATAAAATTACTACAATGTTTATTAAATGTAATGTATTCCGCTTTTAGGGCTTCGTTTTATAATTGATTAAATGCCCCTCTTGCACCTTCGTTCGCTTATGAACAATAACAATATCTGCACCACTTATAATTATAATCAAATTAATGTATGTGTTATTATCTTTGAAATATAATTTACCAAAATCTTACAATCACAAAAAATATGAAAGAATATTTATTGTTTTGTTTTGTTGGATTGCCAGTTTTTAGTCTGATGTATTAATATTATTAATATGTATTTTTATACAGAGGTAATTATATTTATGAAAATACATTTATTGGTACAAAATATTATATTTTTGCACTATTATTTAAGAGTTTTTATGTTTATTTCGGATTTTTGCATCGTTTTATTGACTAAACAAACGACATGTATACATGATTTACGTTACTGTAACCAGTGTTTTTTGCCAACCAGCCAGTGCGCATGCGCGGAAAATCCCGAATGTAAACAATAACATTCAACTGGTCTATCGAGAAAAACAGTGACGTGACACATATGATTGAAATGCGAATCTCCCGAGATTTCACGGTCATATGATGTTATTTCTATTTTTAGTAACAAACCATGTGCTCAATTGTTTACAAATTCAGAAAGACATTTCCCGTTTTTTTTATAATTATTCTTGCTTGTTTTGTAAACAAATTGTAGTGTAAATACAAAATCAATGTACAAAATATTCAAAATTACCAAATTCACTTTGAAATCAGTGTTTAAATCCACCAGACGTAACTTGTTAATCACAAATAATAGATTTCAGAAAACGAAAGTAATGTTTACAATTCCAGCAAAAAATGTCAAGGTCGATCCGAAAGTATCCAAATGAAAACTCGTCACATGACAAAGCGACAATGGTGCAAAATTATGACTTTCAGGCTGATGAGAGTTATTTTCATCTATTGTAAGATGCATTTGAAACATTTGAATCTTAAAATATGCCCCGATGCAGTAATTTATATTCATTCACCAATATATGAAGGAATGTATCCAAGAAAACATACTGTCTTTGATTTATAGCGTGACATAAATCTGTCACCACTCTGGTTGACTTTCGATACAGGGTTGACTTCAGCGTACAGATATGTCAATACTATATAAACTGTACGCTGAAGTTTCTTTAGCTAACGCTAAATTTGACAGGGCGGACATTCGCTCCTACAATGTTTTGATAGGGCGGACAGTAGCTCCTATATTATTTTGCCAACTCGGACAATCGCTTCTACATTATTTTGTCAACCCGGACAGTCGCTCCTACATTATTTTTATTCAACGGCAAAACGTTCTATATGCCTATCAAAGACTTACACCTATAATTAACCGACAATTAATTTTGCCAACTTGTTGACAGTTAGCCAATTCAAAACATTACATTTCCTACATTACATTTATTGGAATACATGTAAGTGCCATTTTGCGAATGGGATAAACATAAAAACCGCAAATATGTTGTTCTTAATTTCATTTGTTTTTATGATATGACATTTATATGACATTTATAAACATATATATACACAAAATACACAAACGAAAAAACATCCAAACAAAAGGTCTTTTGTGTCTGTCAGTGGCTCACCGTCTTCTTTCTTACGCGTTTTATCACCGATTATATTTATATAATAGCAAAGAATTAAATTGTTATATATTGATAGAATGTTATACCAGAAAAATTATACATTGAAGACGAAATTCATAAAATGCAACATGCAGGCAAATTCGACTGTACAGACATGTTCGATTTACTGCATAACCATCATATGGTTGACTTAGACATGTGCTTCTTTGAGTACGAGTGACCCTCTAAGCATAGCACAGACTGACTGCGTTTGTTTGTTAGAATGTTCCATGTTGGTAGTAAATTATTGGCGTAATATTGACATTACAATATATACATATTGTTTTCACAGATTGCTAAATTACATTTAAAGAATCGACCAACTGTAACATAGTTTCTTAATAAGTAAATTGATTTATTAAAATCACATTGATCCGCTCATGTTAAATTGGCTTTCTGTTAACAAGTTGGCAAATTTAATTGTCTGTTAATTATAGATGTTAGCCGGGTTGGCAAAATAATGTTGGAGCGACTGTCCGCCTTGTCAAATCCAAAATGTATTTGTGTTACCTTTTTTTCGCCGCAGAATTCATGCATTAACGGATCAGTTGTAGCTATAACGGATCACATGATCAAAACCACTCAAGGAGGGGGGCATTTAACATATTATTTAAACTGTCGAAACATGAACTTTGTTGTTTACAAGGACCAAGTTATATTGCCAGTTATAAATAATATTCATGTTTTTGTTATTGTTATTGATTGTTTTCTATATGTGATCTTGTATTCTTGTGTGAAATATCTGATGAAAATCCTAAATAGATCAGAAAGATATGGGCGTGTTAAAAACCATGAAATTATTTGAATCATATATAATCATCGATATTAAACATGGATCATAAATAAAACTATAAGATTGATGTCATTTATTGTAAGAATCAACAAGATTTTCATATATTTTAATATAATATATTAGCAATACGCATATTATCACGCTTGATCTGTTATTGTCCTTATTCTTTATTTCATTTAAGGTGCTGCAAAATCTTTAAACACGAATCAAAACTGAAATGGACTTTTGCAGGCAGGACTACTAAATGGCCTTAAAATTAATGCTTAAACTTCTTGCTTGCCAACATAGTTATACTAGCATGTGGCCGCGAACAATGTTTAACCTCGATTTGGAAACGAGACAGAAATCAACAAAATTGTATATAAATGTCAGCAAAACATACCGAAATGTTTGACAAAGAGTCTTTCCCATTACGACTCAATCAGTGCGTTTTAAAGAACAGACCTTGAAGATGCTATATATTAAATATCATCTAAAATATCAACTATTTATCGCAATGCGCAGTCTGTAATTTACTGATGTTTAGGAACCAAAAGTTAGGTAATGTCCGGTTATATGATCATATGCTAAAAATGAAGTATGCTTTCTGCTTTCTGTGCATTGATTTTTTTAATCCAAAATGTTTTGGGCCTGCCCAGCTAGCTGAGTTGATGGCTCAGTTGATAGAGCGCCAGACTGTCAATTTTTAGGTTTGAATCTGGGGGTAGGATAAAGTTTCTTCATAGAGATTGGTTCCCGAACATTGTAACATTGTATTTGTAGGTCATTCTTCCCCAACCTCTGAATCAAGTTGGGAAGAAGTGGGTCACTTGTGGTTGGCTAATACTGGTCACAAGAAGTAGGAAAGCTGGTTCATGTCCTGACCACTTGCAAAATGACCTTAATTTGGGTTCATGAAGGCATTAAACCTGATCAATTTAAATTCAACCAAATTCTTTTGCCCAAAGGTCAGAGTTTCAAATACATTCCAACACAACAGCTGTTGGCAGTCACCTCGATTATTGATTATAAAGCCCCGTCCAGTTCGATTGTCAGCGGCTAGCAGTCAATAGTATGGTCGTTTCAATAACATTGCCAACAACGATCATTTGTCTAAACTGTTTTCAATTTTCTAAAGATTGACTGTTTCCAAAACACAATTTAATATTAATCTTAAAGAACTGGACCAACGTTATTCCTTCTTCTGTTTGAGATTTTGCAGAACTTCTCCCTAAAGTGACTAGTCTTTATGACATTAAGTGAGTAATAAGGCCTTTCAAAATTTCATTCTCTACAGTTATTTGATTAATTATTAAATATTATGAAAATTTAAATATCATTTATGTTAGATATAGAGCCATGTATTAATCTTGCATGATTTTCATGTCTGATAGATGTTTCACTCAACAGTTTGTTTATGCAGAAATAAAACAAGTAACTGATTTTTATGCCCCCCTTCAAAGAAGAGGGGGTATATTGCTTTGCACATGTTGGTCTGTCGGTCCGTCCACCAGGTGGTTTCCGGATGATAACTCAAGAACGCTTGGGCCTAGGATCTGTGCAAGTGGAAGTCAAGTTCTTAAACCTTTGCATGCTGGGAAATTTGTCGTCTGCTAAAATGTTGTCTGCTGAATTTCTCAAATTAGCGTTTTCTTTGAATTTTTTCAAAGAATACTATAAGAATAGCAAACAGTTTGGAAAGGCCTTCAAAATTCGGTTCCAGCACTGAAAGAGTTAAGAAAATCCCTGGAGTTGGTACTGTGCATCATTTAAGATTCCTCTTTGTAGCCTTGACCTTAAGTCATTTAATCTTGTTTGTTAATTTCAATTTCAGCTGGCACTACATGTTTTTGCCTTTATATGTTTGAACAAATAAAATGGGCATCAAATCCTTTAAGCAAACAAACAATTGACTCTGGGATACGGCCTTACCTTTCAAAAGGGGAAAATACCATGTGACGGGCACTTTTGGGGAAAAATTGCAATAAATTGTCATAAACCGAAGGTTAATTACATGTAATAACCATTATTTGCTCCACTTAAAAGCTGTAGCTTTTTATATGGCTTTCCCCTACCACAAGTGATTGGAGCTATACTGCAATCACTGTGTCTGTCTGTCCCACATGGGTTTATGAATAAAATAAAACATTTCAAGTTTCAAATGCTTAACTGTTCCCTGGAATTGTTCAGGAAAAATGCCTTGTAATTTGTTTAGCAGTCACATAAACAACCAAGCTATGTAAAATGGAATTTTTACACCCATTATTGCTGCTTCTTCCTGTATTTGCGCGATGATTATCTGAGATATTAACTCTATGATTCTGTATTCTCAAATCTTTTCTATAAAGAAGGAATGTAGTTGACAATTGTTAATAGTTTTATTTGATCGTTCGTCAAAAAGTTGTAATTCTGTTACTCTTGTATCTTCAATGCAATTGAGTAATTAAATAGCAATTAAATTGAATGCGTTTTAATTCCCTTTTATTATTGTTTAACTTGAGTAACAATGCTATGACGTTAAATTTTATTTACACTTAAATGTATTATGAATATTGCTGGGCCAAGTGTGAGGTTGAGCGCTCTATAACCAGGTTTAAACCCCCAATGCTTTGCATTGACCGTTCCAAGGCGGTGACCCCAGCTTTATTCATATTTTGTGTTTATGTTGGTTTGTATTGTGCTGTATTGTGCTGTTTTGTACTGTTTGGGCAATCGGTCACTTGCCTTAAATAAAGGACCTACTAATTGTTTTTAATGAAAATTCAATACTGCTCCAGCAGCTGGAGTTTCACTTCTTTATATTGTATTATTTTTTAACCGATTTTTTTTCAAAACTTTCCCTCTGTGTCATCTGTAAAAGACTAAGATTAATATTTCTTTGCCAAAATACAGAGGAAATTTTTAATGGAATATTGATTGTTGCTTTAAAGCTTTTATGATAATCAGTAACAGAAGCAGTAACATTCAGCCATAATTATGTATCCACACGGCTATAAACTAATACCAAGCTTCCCATTCCCCTTCTCTTCAGATACTTCCTTTCTTTCAAAGGGAAACAGTGGTGGTAAACAGATGATATTGCAATATTGCAATACTTCTTCCTCTGCCAAAATACATGTTATAAACATTGTTGGGCCTCTTATCAGTTATAAAAATTGTAGGGTCCCATATAAGAAATAAACATGTTGACACTAATTTTCAGATTTCATATAAGTCATATTGTTGAGTCTCATATATGAAATACTGTTGGGTCCCATATAAGTAATATTGTGGGGTCCCATATAAGGTATATTGTCAGGTACCATATAAGAAATATTGCTGGGTCCTATATAAGAAGTATTGTTGGGTCCCGTATAAGAAACATTGTTGGGTCCCATATTTAAGAAATTTTGCAAGAAATATTGTCAGGTACCATATTATATAAGAAATATTGTTGGGTCCTATATAAGAAGTATTGTTGGGTCCCATATAAGAAACATTGTTGGGTCCCATATATAAAAAGTATTGTAAGAAATATTGTTTGATCTCATATAAGAAACATTGTTGGGTCCCATATACGTAAAAAGCATCGTTGGGTCCAACATAAAAGATACAAGTTGACATTCTAGGGTCCCTTATAATTTAATTAACATTAAATCATAAATGTATAATTAACACTTTAGGTATCCATATAAGTAATGAAAATTGTTGGGCCTGGCCCTTTATTAGAAGTAGACATGTTTACACTTAATGACTAATGTTGAGACCCATATAATTAAAATGTATTGCTAGTAGACTGAACTGCAATTTTCTAACACTGGTTTCAGTGACACACATTCACTGTGCAGATTTCTACTAAATATGTGTTGTTTTAATCTCAAAATTAGTCTTGAGGGTTAATTGACACACCCATTAAATTATTTCCTTATAACCATATGGTATCCGTTGTTAATTCGAATGTTATTTATCATTTTGCCGTTCATCGTAATTTCTTTTCTGCTTGCCACCATCTTGGACGATGACGTAAATACAGGCATGCTCAATCACTATACATTGACCACTGCCAGTATCCTCCGCAATATAGACAATCCCAGAATCGATAATAAGGGCGCCGCCATATTGGCTATTACGTATTTTTGAGTAGTGACTTAATGGACTTTCCTACATTAATAGATAGTGACATCTACAATTATTTTGTGCTGAAAATGAACACACAAAAACCATACCTATGCTTATTTGCTCAAAGAGACATTCAGACAGGAGAGGAGCTTCTTTATGACTATAGTGTGTCTGATCTACCATGGAAGGTTAGTTATATCATATACATCATATTTAATAAATAGATGATGCCATTATCATGAAGAAGCACACATGAATGGATGTCAAACTACTAACATTACTTTTGTCATCAAACAGCTTATGGCTTTTCGCTAACATAATTGTATCCTCAAAAACAGCTGTTAACCCTTTGCATGCTGGGAAATGTGTCTCCTGCTCTAATTCATCTGCTGAATTTCAAAAATTAGCATTTTCTTCGAGTTTTTTTCATAGAATATTATTAGAATAGCAAACAGTTTGGATCCTGATGAGACGCCACATTCTTATTTTTTCCCTGTAACAAAAAGGAAAGAGCATTTATACATTTGTATTTGGTATCTAGCGTCTCTAATTGGTCCACTATCAGGATTGTTTAAATAATGACCCTTTGGTTAAAATTTGCTCCTTCCTTGGAGATCACATCTTTTACAAAAATTAATGAGCTATCAGATTCATCTTATGTTCCAAGTTAATCAACCCCACAAATCAATAAGAGTTCAGCAATCTTTATTATAGCTGTTGAGCAATATTGGGCTTTTTTATGTCCCCCACTATAGTAGTGGGGGACATATTGTTTTTGCCCTGTCTGTTGGTCTGTTGGTTGGTTGGTTGGTCTGCTGGTTGGTTTGCGCCAACTTTAACATTTTGCAATAACTTTTGCTATATTGAAGATAGCAACTTCATATTTGGCATGCATGTGTATCTCATGAAGCTGCACATTTTGAGTGGTGAAGGGTCAAGGTCATCCTTCAAGGTCAAACGTCATATAGGGGGACATTGTGTTTCACAAACACATCTTGTTGGACCTTTTGTTTAGTCTTGTGTTATCTGGTACCTTTTATAAAATCAATATTAAGTTACTTTGCAATAATTTGTAGGAAAAGAAAGCCAATGGTATGTTTAGTTCACAGTTTTTAATGGATGTAATGATACTTTGAATGGTAATATTGGGAAGTAAGTAGGTAAATATTCTTGTTTAAATTGTCTAATTATTGAGTAAGCCAATCTTGTGAAATACAATTTAGCAGAACGTTCAAAGAAAATAAGTTTTTATGGCCAACTTCGCATCATGGTTGTCAGTTTTTTTCAAGGCTGATAAATAGTTATGATAATTTCAATACTGTCAAAAGTATGAAAATGATAGTTGGCACACATATTCATGTACATCTCTTAGGAAAAAAGCAACATAACTTTAAGCGGGTATATTCGATTTTTAAATGCGTTAAATTGTAATATATTGAAACAAATATGCTATAATAACACGCAATATGCAAGAAAAATGATACATTTAAGACGAATTTCATAAAATGCAGCAAATGCAAACTTGCGCACCAAGCTGATTGTGACGAAGATAATTCGTACATATTTTCCTACAATAACCGATGCATTCGTCTTTTAAGTAAGTGTTCGTGTGTCGTATGAATCAATATCGCTGCAGGAATTGAAAATGAACCGTTAAACTTAATTTAGATTCACATCTTACATGCATGATATACATGCTGGCGAATTCGGCTGTACAGGCTTTTTCGATTTCAATTTTAAATATTCTGCTTATTTCGCATTTTCCGACAAATGTTCTTCTTTACTTGTATTTTAGTTTATTTTGAAATATATGTATAATACGTTTTTTGCACATTTTATATTAATTAATAAATATTTGACAAGATCGTATAAACCCGCTTTAAATGGTCTGCCACCTAGGGCAAACATGTATATGATACTTGAATTATCCAGTGAATGGCAAAATCTAATTCAAAGGTATCATTACAGCCTGCTTGTTAAGATTTAATTTTCATGTTTGTTTGCATCTTTTCATTTTTAGCTCATCTATTTTTTGAAAAAAATTATGAGCTATTGTCATCACCTTGGCGTAGGCGTCCGATTAAGTTTTGCATTTACAGGGGTTTTTTCTGTCTATTTTGGGAAAAGGAGTCTGACCAAATTGGGAATTTTTTATCGACACAATTGGCCATTTTGGGAAATTTTGCTTCGATTAAACAGCTCATTTGGGAAAAAATAGTGAATATATCATGCTTAAATAATTCAGTAGTTTAACAAATAAATTGTTTTTATTTGTTATTTTGTCTTCTTTATATAAACAGATGCAATATTGGGCGTGTTCAACGTTTATTCAAGTACTGCATTTTTGTTTATTAGTTACAGTTACACTCTGAGATAAGAACTGAACAGTCAAAACCTTATAGCAGATATTTTTTACCAAAACAAACACTGGTTAGTCACACAAGTTATAAGACACTTCATTCTTTAAAGAAAAAAAAAAATTTTTTTTTTGGAAGTTGGGACTTTTTTTTAATATTTTGGTTTGGGATCAGGTCCGTTTGCTTTGGGAGTGCCTCCGTTTTCCGGAGGCGCAGACAGTGCTGAAAACCCCCTGATTTAGGTCCACTTTACTCATTAAGTATCAATGCTTTTGCATTCAAACTTGGTACACTTACTAACTATCAAGAGGGGACTGGGCAGGCAAAGTTAGATAACTCTGGCGTGCATTTTGACAGAATTATGTGCCCTTTTTATACTTAGAAAATTGAAAATTTGGTTAAGTTTTGTGTTTAGGTCCACTTTATTCCGTAAGTATCAAAGCTATTGCTTTCATACTTGCAACACTATTAACTATCATAAGGGGACTGTGCAGGCAAAGTCATGCAACTCTGACTGGCATTCTGACGGAATTATGGGCCCTTTATACTTAGAAAATTGAAGATTTGGTTATGTGAATTTTGTGTTTAGATCCATTTTACTTCTAAGTATCAAGGTTATTGATTCTAAACTTCAAATACTTTCATGCTATCATGAGGGTACTGTACCTGGCAAGTTGAATTTTACCTTGACCTTTGAATGACCTTGACTCTCAAGGTCAAATTATTTAATTTTGCTAAAATTGCCATAACTTCTTTATTTATGATTAGATTTGACTGATAATTTGACAAAACAACTCTTAACTGACATACCACAATAGACTCCCCCCACCTTATAAATGACCACCACACCCTTACACTATACCCCCCCTCCCCCCCCCCCACCACCACCCAGCCCATTTTATTTTTTATGTTCCCATTCACTATAGTGGGGGACATATGGATTTTCCCCTGTTGGTCTGTTTCTGCCAACTTTAACATTTTGCAATCACTTTTGCTATATTGAAGAAAGCTACTTCATATTTGGCATGTATGTGTTTTTCATGGAGCTGCACATTTTGAGTGGTACTTTCTGATAATGGGTTAAAATGAAAGTGAATATCTGTTAACAGTTGCACTGCATAAGCATGAAACAAATTGCCTGGATTATTTCATTTATTTTTCTTACACATACTGCTCTGATAGGGAATACATCTTATAACATGACTTGCGAGTTTTTCACACCTTTATTGACATTACACAACAGATTAACACCAATGAGCTGTCGAAAGTCGTTTAACCTCTATGCCATTAAAATCTGTTAAATGGACGAATAAAGCAATTAAGCTGTGATCTTCGCCATCTTTGTACCAGATTGCAGAATTTCCAATTTCAGATTTCCAGTTTGCGAAGTCATTTTTGCCAATTCCCAATGGGCAGAATATTTATTTATTAGGTTGTTTACGATGTATCCTTGTTTGAAGCTTTATTATTGCAATATTTCTGCCTAAATACATGTAATAAGAATTGTTGGGGCCTCTTACAAGTAATAAACATCGTAGGGTCCCATATAAGAATAAACATGTTTACACTAATTTTCGGGTCTCATATAAGTAATATGTTGGGTCCCATATAAGAAATACTGTTGAGTCCCATATAAGAAGTATTATAAGAAATATTGTTGGGGTCCTATATTAGAAGTATTGTTGGGTCCCATATACGAAACATTGTTGGGTCCCATGTATAATAAGCATTGTAAGAAATATTGTCAGGTACCATATAAGAAATATTGTTGGGTCCTATAAGAAGTATTGCTGGGTCCCATTTAGAAACGGGTTTTTTACCCTTCTATAACAGACGCCGAACTAGGCTGTTTGTTTCCCCTTTCTTGGATAAAAAATTCCACCTAAAAAAAATATATATTATTTTTAGCTCCATCTGGCCAGCGGGGCTTATGTATGGTCCTGTGTCCGTCGTGTGTCCATGCGTGCGTTAACTTTTTCTTTAAACATCTTCTTCTTCTTCTTTTTACAGTTTTGGCACGAACAGTCGTTTTTCACGATTAATAAAACGGCCGTTTTGTAAATATTCACGGACATGAAGGATTGTGAATTGGGCCGTGTCACAATTTGAAAATGTCCGTCCATGGCCAATCGC